>NW_027435603.1:1506103-1785960 GCF_044706935.1 Curcuma longa | reverse complement strand
TTGTTGGGTTGCAGGGTGCAAACATAGTCCCACATCTAAAGCACATGGAAAAGATCATGGGGTTAAAAGGATGGAAAGTATCTCCATTGGAATGAGGCCTTTTGGGGAGAGCCCAAGAACAAAGCCATAAGGGCTTAGGCCCAAAGTGGACAATATCATGCCATTGTGGAGATACGAACATCCTTTTGGACCCAACAATTGGTATCAGAGCGAGACCGCTCTTCACTGGACTAACCGCCGGATGAGCCATGATCCAGATCTAACCATGTGCTTTGAACCTTAAAAACAAAGGAAGTGGGTGCTCCCGTGTCTGAATCAAGAGGACCAGACACCAGGTGAAAGTCCTAGTAGGTCGGGTGGATCGAGGGGCAAAAAGTCCTAGTTGCGGCTAGGTGAAGTCCTAGTAGGTCGGGTGGACCGAGGGGCAAAAAGTCCTAGTTGCGGCTAGGTGAAAAACTCCTGGTGGGTCGAGGATTCAGGGGGGCCTGTGGTCCTTTGTTTGAGGGGGGGATTGTTGGGTTGCAAGGGTGCAAACATAGTCCCACATCTAAAGCACATGGAAAAGATCATGGGGTTAAAAGGATTGGAAAGTATCTCCATTGGAATGAGGCCTTTTGGGGAGAGCCCAAGAACAAAGCCATGAGGGCTTAGGCCAAAAGTGGACAATATCATGCCATTGTGGAGATACGAACATCCTTTTGGACCCAACAGTACTATTGTTGTATCATTCTTTTAAACCTCAGCCTGAAACTCCTATCCAAAACCCATCTTCTCCCTAGCTTGCAATGCCTTCCACTTTGCAAACCTCTGCAGATCATGAATTTCCCTCCCCCTGAGATTTCTAATGATTTTTTACTTCGCTAGCTCGAAATCCAAGTTTCCTTTCCACATGATTCTTTTCTTGTGTTTATTCCCTTCCTTCCAAGACTACTATCTTTTGTTAATTCCATTGTTGAACGGCCTCTTACCTCATGTGTGAGCCATATCTATGCCAAGAATCTTCCTACTATCTGTCTTTCTCTTGTGCTTCACTTCCCAGCAATGGGTTTAGTGGCAGCAACGTCAAGGAATGAGCACACTTTTTTGCATGTGCTCACATCTTAGAGTGAGGTCCAAAGCAGTAGTTGATAAGTCATTAGAGCACAGGCCAAAGCAAGAGTTCTCTTGTGGTGCAGACAGTGTACTGAGATTCTGAGACAAGTTGTGTATTCACTGGACTTCTCAAGTTTAAGAAAGAAGAACAAATCAACCTCAGTTGTGGTTGACTGTCCTAACTTGGCCCACTTTCTGCCTGCTAGCAAGGTCAATTAGGTGGATCAACTAAGTGAACTAATTTAAGATCTTGTCAGACCTCATTGATTCTCTCTAAGTATCACTTTGGACTATGACCCTTGAATCTCTTTTTGAGATTTTTCTACAAAAGACTTTGGGCATTGGTTTGAGACTTAACATTGTCTTTCACTCTCGGTAGATGGTTAGTCAAACTTAATGTGGCCTTTTGACCCATCAATCATGATATAGTAAGCACATGGACTGCCTAGCTGGCATTACTGGTTCTAGTAGTCTTAAACAAAGGGCCTCACATTTATACTCATTCTAGTTCCATAAGACCTAGAACTTTTATAATTTTAAATATGGTTGTATAATTACAACAGCAAACATATAGAAGAAATGAGAAAATATTGTGCAACAGTACAAGGGCAGAGATAAAAAAACCTTATATATTAAGTGTTAAAGAGATTACTACAAGAAGCAAGATTATACTGCCACAAATGCATAGTGTCTGATGTTGGCATCTACGAGTGCTGACTAATAAAGGCAGCATGAGACCATACATTCATAAGCCACCATCAATCATCTCTAGAAATGCAGACTAGGCACAAGTGTTATGAGATATCTAAGTCACATTTTCAGAGAAATATGGCTAAAGGAGCTTCAGTGCATATTCATGTACTTGATATTGTAAGATGTATTGGGACATTGCATGTGCTAGGCTTCAGCTTGAATCATGAGTTGTCTGTTGATGTATTCTCTTGTCTCTATCAGATTTCTTTGGCTCATTTGTGTTAAACCATAACATGAACAATACAGAGAAGACACTAACAGAGCTGTCCAACATGTTACAGACTGATAAGCAGATTATAGAGAAGTACCAGCCTGCCTCTTTCTTAATGGTCAAAAAGACCAAATCCAACAGAAAGGGTAAGCCTAATCTATTAGTGAGAAGAAGTGCAAGGCTAGTGACCCAAAATATCTGGAAAGGTGGCAAAGACAAGGACATGTTTCCACTAAGGTAAGACCAATCATTGTAAGAGGAACTGCACAATATAACTAAAGGAACTCAAGAAGGAGAGGAAGTGAGACTTCCATCTCAAGTATATGCATACATAGGAATAAGATAAACCTATCAACTTCCACCGCTAGGGTATCAGATACTTGATGTGGTTCTCACATTTGTATAAACGTGCAGGGAATCAAAAATAGTTGAAAGCTTGCCAAGGCTGAAGTAGACTACAAGTTGGAGATGGAACAAGGGTTTGTTGCCTTAGCTGTAGGAACTTATATTTCATCTTTGCCTTCGGGCTCAGCTTAAACTTGAAGACTATTTCTAAGAAATTATTGTTTCAGTTTATTAAGATAATAAAAACTTCCTTTAAAATTATGAATACAAGTTGTTTGTTTTATTTAGTGATGTTTTTTAGGGTTATCTCTATAATGATAAATGGTTAATATGTTATAACAAAAACAAGCAACACATCAGTAAACACTATAAAGATGGAATTTTAGAGTCATTTGATTTCAAATCATATGATATTTGCAAAGCTCATTTACTTAGAAAAAATGACTATCACAAGAACAAGTGAAAGGGCAGATTACAAAAAAAATCTTAAATACTTAAAACTCTTAGTTAAAAATAATTAATTATTTTCTATCTTAATAGTAATGATATGAAATAGTGTTTGAGAGGAGAGGAAGAAAGTAGAGAATGGAGAACAAACAAGTTCTCAGAAGAAGCACAAAGTAATAAAAGAATAGCGAAAAAGATGAGTTGTTCTCGTGCAGGCTTCTTTTTTTATAACTCTGCAACATCAGTCGACTGCTGGCAGGGCCAGTCGACTGATGCCTTCAATCGGCAACAAAATCTCGCATTAAAGTGCATTAAATGCTTGTCAATTTTCTGCAACGTTCAAATAGCAGTCGACTGTCCAAGACCAGTCAACTGGCAACAGTCGACTCACCATAACACCAGTCGACTGACCAGTCGACTCTTGTCTTCCTCTGGCTCGACTGATTTTTCTGTGTGCGTCTGATTTATGAGCAGTCGACTGCTGGCAGGGCCAGTCGACTGGTGAAGCTGAAAAATCACATTTCAGCTTCTCTTGACCTAGACCTCGGCCTTCAAACATCTCCCACAGCCTCATGCATTCCTTGCACTAGCTTGAGATGCTTCCATCAGCTTCGTCATGTCAAGTCCTTGCCAAGACTACCCACTTGGACTTTTCCTTGCCAAGACTATCCACTTGGACTTTTGCTTGCCAAGACTTCCCACTTGGACTTTTCCTTGCCAAGACTTCCCACTTGGACTTTTGCTTTGCCAAGACTTCCCACTTGGACTTTTGCTTTGCCAAGACTACCCACTTGGACTTTTCTTTGCCAAGACTACCCATTTGGACTTTTCTTTGCCAAGACTACGCTTGGACTTTCCTGCAAACTTGCATCACACATGTTAGATCACAAGTATTGCCTAACTTCAAACATAGTTTAGTCAAACATTGAAACTCAATGCACTTGGGGCAAAGATTGCACCAACATAATATTATTAATTTAAATTTTATATATTTTATATAATAAACTTAAAATCTTTCACTTTCAATATTTTTCCTTAAGATTTGAGTTTAACATTATTCTCTTCACGTATCTCATTACTAAAGCAATATTATTTGCAAACAGTATGCATCATGATAACGTATTTTAGAAGTGTTCAATGAATTCATTCATGATTAATATGAAAACATAAAGACTTCCTTAATATAACCCTATATTTATGGGAAACACTTCAATTAATTCGCTTGGAGTCTTCGTCATTATATTCTCATTTCATATATATTCTTAATTATTTTAATATACGCTACATTAATATATATATATTTTTGAATTTTACACATACTTTCCCAAGATACTCTATCATATACTTTTTTTTAGTAGATAAATATTATATGTGAGTTTTGTTTCTTATATGAGAGGATTATAACATCTATTATCGATTTCTATTCAAATTTATTTTGAGTCACTATAGTCTCCTTCCTTAGTTTTTTTATTACTAGCTCCTAAAATTTAATGATATATATAACTGATTAACTTAATACTCCTATAATTTATATAATTTTGTAAATCTCAATTATTTTTACATAAGAGACTAGAATACTTATCTACTACTAAGTATTTTTTTATTTTTAATATGAAATTGAATAACTGTATAAATTATTCAATACATTACTTCTCTAAGAACTTTCATATACCTCTATGGAAATATCTTATGATTCAATTATTTTTTCATTTTATAATCCATTTAATGCATCTTCGACCTTTAAAATTTAAATTCTATGATAAAAAAATAAAATTTATATTCTAAATAATTAATATTCCTTCGAAGAATTTCCTCCGGTATCACACTGATGAACTAGATGAGTTGTGGTAGAGTAATGGGTCAGCCATATAATCATCTCTAAATTGTTGGATAGGAGTTAGTGGTGTTGGCCATCAAATTAAGGATCCGGGATAGTATTGTTCACCATCTTAAACATGCACCTTCATTCAATTTAATTGAGATGTTCAACAGACGACACAAAAAAAATGATGCTACCAAAATCCAACACCAGGAGAATGAGATGGATATTGAGTTGACTAGGGGAATGACGTCAGTCACTGAGTTGGATGCCGAGGTGAAGTCGTCAATCAATATTTAATTAAAAACCTTTCTCCATTTATTTAAATTTTTGCAAAACTTCAGATCGATATTATCATTCTATTTTCCTTAATTCTCCTTTTGTGATTTGGTCTGAAAAGGCAAAAGATTAGCGTTTGAATTAAGACAATATTGAACAAACGAAATCACTTTTGTGAAATTTGTTTGGAGTTGGAGTGAACCAAAGATATATGATTTCTTCTTCTTCGTCTTCCTCTTGTCCCACATAAACTTAACTTTTGTCAGCCAAAAATACAGCCTTGACTCCTTTAGAGGGAAAGAAGAAGCTCAGAATCACGCCATTATCCAAAGCCTGATCAATAGCACACCAAGAAAGGTGTTTAAGAGATGGAAATAATATAAGACTTGACGAGGTGTTTAAGAGATGGAAATATATAAGACTTGACTATATGGAATGATAGTGACTCTCATATTTCCTTATGCATGAATAAATAGATAAAATGAATTAATTATATATGTTTTCATAATTGTTTTGAAAAAGAAGATTAACATAATATTTAAAATAGCATAATTAAATTTAAAAAATAAAATAAACTATTGAGAGTTAAATAAATTGATATATTTTTAAGCAAGGTTTCAAATTTCAAGCCATGTTAGAGTTTCAACTTATGATCAAAACGATACGATTTCAATAGTGTATTGAGTTGTGTCGTCAATATGATTTCGATATTTTTTTAAATATAAAATACATTAATTCAAAAATATATTTATCAATATTTGATTTCTATAGATATTTATTATTATATTATATTTGAGATGTAGAATGATGAACTCAAGTTTTGATATTATCTCATGAGATATTTAACACTTATTAAATCTTTTGCAATAATTATTCACTAATGTATAAATTTAAAATCTACATTTTTAACATTATTGCACATAATTAAATAATCTTAATTACAATTGTATTATAGTGGCATAAAGTCCAAGAACATGTATTTATAATACAACAATAATAATTAACCAAGTCTTATCCCACTACGACATGAGATCCGCTATTTGGATCCTTCAACAAGGCCCATATTGTTTTGCTTACTAGGTCAATAACAATAACAATAACAAACCATTTTACGCACTTTCATAGAGTAGCAACCCCAAGAAGCATATACATGCATGTTGAACTCGATCATATCTTAATTAATCTCCTCCAATATCTTAATTAGTCTTCCCAATATCAATCAATTGGTCAAACTCGACCACTTCAGGCACAAGCACCAACGTACACGTTTGACTAAGTAGAAAAGGTAAGATTTTTGAGAAAATATGATTACTAACATAGCATTTGGGACATCAAAGAAGGATGAGAGATTCATAAGCTACTAAAGAAATGGCTAATATGGTTAGTTCAAATTGCCAATATCATGCCAGAACTCGAGTGAATTTAAAAAAAAAAACCATGAACCCTAGAATGTCGTAAACAGAAACACAATTACCAAAATCCCTCAACTTAATCATCGTCTATTTCCAATCTGTAACGACCCAGCGATTCTAACAGTGAACCCAACGATTACAACCAAGAAATAGAAGAAAAAAAGATATGAACAAAGAGGAATTAGTCTAATGGAAGCAAAGTATAGAGTGAATTAAACAATATAACACCCACAGGAATACACGAGACATGCAACTTAAAGTTCACACCCTAATGTTCCAGATTGAAGATGATCATTTGGGTGCCAAAGCAGACCTTAATGTCGAGTAAGGCGATCAAGGAACCATCAAAAGACAATAAAGGAGTCCTAGACATAGATCGGGAAGCAGCATGCGTCGAAGAAATTAGGATGGAACCCCGAAAGGGGATTTAGAACCATGGACCGTACCGGAGTTATCCATTGTCGGCGTTGCAGTGTTCAGTAAGGGAAAGGGAGGGAAAGGTAAGGAAGGGGAAAAAAAATTTCTGTTTGGGATGGGGTGAGGTAGGAGGGGAAGGGGAAAGAAGGGGAAGTTGTCGTCGATCGGGAGAAAGGCTGTGGGGCGGTTCAGGATCAAGGTTGGGGTGCTGCACCAGCTTTATAGAATGAGGTCGGAGAGGATGATCCATCGGGGCAGGTTATTCGATCCTTTAAACTTTCTTAGCATTCTGTCGCCGAGGCAGTGCCTATGCCTTTAACTTGGGAAATGGAACTTCGGATTCGGGCAGGCTCTCAGTGGATTTTAGGGAAAACTCACAGATCCAAAATATTCAGATTATTGAAAAATAAATGTACATATAAAAGTACGCCCAAAATTTATGGTACCTATTTATTTTCATCATGGAAGATTTTTCTTCAGTAAAAAAAAAATTCTTTAATCTTCATTCATATTAGTCTCCCTTCCATGACCATCTCCTCGATTATTATACCATAAATGAATCAATATTCATAAATAAATTTGATATTTGGTTTGATAAAAATTTATTTATATATAATATACATAAAAATTAATTAAATAAAAAAATTTAATAACTCGTTAAATTAAATAAATAAACTTGAATATATACATGTTCATTTTGTTAACATTCATGAATAATATTCGTGAATGACGTTCACGAATAATATTTTTGGATCATGTTCGTCGATAAAACTCTTATTAATATGTTAAATAAATAAATAAGTTTGTATTATCAAATTCAATAACCAATTAAATAAATTTAAAATATAAAATGATTTGATCATAAAAATTTTAAAGTTTGAATTGAGAGATTGATAATATCTAAATGAATCACCACTACAAGAAAACAGGATTTTAGAGACAAAAAATTTTATTTTTGAAAGTCATTTTTTCATCTCTAAACCATGTTTGAGACAGAATATTCCATCTATCTCAAAAATCTGTTAGTGAAAGCCCCGTGGCTAATTTTGAGGCAGAAATATTTCGTCTATATTTTCAAAAACGGATCGAAAATTCATTTATAAATCTGTTTTTAATTTGTCAAATGAAATTATTTTTGCTGACTATAACAATATTCATAATCTAACGGTGTGTAATTAATTACATAATCAAAATTTATGAACAGATCCCTACAGCTAATAATAATATAATTACTGTAGCAAATTAAAATGTGAAATTCATCGTTCTAGCGGCGTCGATCTCATGATTATATATGAAAAGTTAAATCGAAAAACTTAACCATACATTATAAAAGAAGACATTCAACTTTATTTAAATTCAATCCTTGTCCATTATAATCATACGTACTAACCAATTTAACCATACATGTCTAAAAGATAACAACATTATATACAATGCAAATGAATGGATTACATTAAGGACATGTTTGGTAAGGGATAATCAGGCTTGTAATATAATGTAATATAATTAATGGCGTAGCCAGGATCTGTAACTGTCCTGGGCTAAATTATATATAAAAAAATAATGTATACATGAAATTTTTTTTCATCAAACCATATAAGTAGAGTTTTTATTAAATTTGGACTGTATTAACTTTAATTATTAGGTTGGATTGGGTTGGACTAGATTGATTCCATATACTTACACTCTAATTATTAAATATATTAATTACTGGATATATTAGCTCTTTGTGGAGTTGCACTGGGCTGTATGGAGCTCAATAAAGCCCAGCCCTGCCTACGCCACTGAATGTAATGCATTACAAAAAAAAAAGAGCTAAGATTTGTAATATCGATTACAAAAGAAATAGTATAGAATCTTATTACATTACGAATTCTATTTTTATCATACTAAATATACTATACTCTTCCGTTTCTCACCGCCTCAATCAGCACAAGCATAGCTTTCTCTTCCCCACATCCATCCGCTTCTCACCACCTCAACCCGACGTCGACCAGAACGCGTTCAAAGAAATCATTATCACTGTCTTGTCGGGGTCGCCGCCGCTCTCAGACCCCTCTCCAACCCCATCTCCTGCGTTTCCTGTAATTTGATCGATCGGCTTTCTCCTGTCGTCCGCAAGCAGGCCGCAGAGTATTTGCGTAGGCGAAGAAGGTAGGGTACCACGGATCCGGTCTCGTCGCCAGTCTTGTTAGATCTTTCTGTCTGAACGAGTAAACGTAAACCTCATCTTTGACGCTGAACACCAACACCATCCCTTTCTCCTTCCCGCCGTCGCATACCAACATCGTCCCCACGCATTCTGGCTTCTCCAAGTAAACAAATTCGTTCAGCTTCACCCATGAATCACCAGACCTTCCCCACGCCGTGAATGTGCCGGTACGTCGACGGTAATGCATCAGGCACAGCCACGATTCCATTTCCTCCCAGACGGCCACGCTGATATTGTCGCCCGGCTCCGCAGCGCCGTCGTCGGGCTCGGGCATCGCCAGAAACTCGGTGACCCCCGTGGCGATCTCGTATGACAACACGTAGGGACCGACGCTGGTGTACCGGGAGATGAAGCAGTCGGAGGCCCAGAAGACGGCCCCTCGATGCACCACCGGATTCTCAAACCTCATGTCTGCGGCGGCCGTAGCCGATCACCTCGTCCCTCGTCCAAACCTGGGCCGCCGAGTCGTACACGCGGAACCGGCGGACGTTGACCAATGCTCGACGAGTGTCAGGTAGACGAGCTTGTAGTCGCCCGCGACGTTGTTGGTGAACTCGACGGCCAAGCTGGAGCACGGTCCGAGCTCGCAGTCGGGAGGAATACGAATGAGCCAGGACTCGCGACGGACGGGGTTATAGGCGCATATCCTATAGAAAATAGTGTCTTTTCTCAGGTAGAAGATGAGACCGCCGGCGGAGCAAAGGATCCTGCAGGGCCGGCAGAAGGGCTCGTCGTAGGCGGAGAGGATATCTAAGGAGGCCGGGGGGAGGCCGGCGTCCGGATCGAGGATGAAGTACTGCAGGCCAAAATAAGTTTCCACGATGATGGCGGCGGCGGCGGCGTTGTGGTAAGATTGCGTGAGGTGGAAGAGGGGATCGGAGGTGATCATGTTATGCAAGGACTTGGAGACGAGGTGGAGGCGGGAGAGGTTCTTGGCCGGGAGGTAGGAGAAAACCTCCGCCAATTGATCATAGTTAAGGATTTCTTGGTTACTGGCGGCGGAAGCGGCGGTGCTGCTACTTCCGAGTTGAAGATTGTGGGAGGCCATTGATCTTGCAGAGAGTACTCTTCAGTAAAGCAATTAATCAATGTAGATGCATCTGCAGACATCTATCTATCTATCTATAAATAGATGTTCATGAAGATTGAAGTTTAAATTCCGTTACGAAAAATTTTGAGAAAAATTCTCTATTCAGTTTTAAATTCCATTCCGAAAAAAAGAAAAGAAATCTATGGAAAATTTAAAATTTAACAAAATAGTTTTCAGTCACAATACTCAATTATTCATGATTAATTCGTTATAAAAATTAATTTAGACTAATCATAATGATTGGATATATTTTATTTTGACTTTTCCTTTCTTTCAAATTTGTCCTTAAAATGCAATGATATCTTAACTTTCCCAAATTAATTTGTAATTAAAAAAAATCTAATCAACATATTGAGTTCTGTTTCTACAAAATTGGATAGGTATAATTTTCTGAGTATGTTTCTCTCTGGATTAATTCCTCCTAAAACTTTGGAATTTTTAACTAATTTTTTTTCTTAATTTGCCTTCGTGGTTTTTATATATTTTGTTAGAATGAACTGATTGATGTTTGAAGACGACATTACTTATTTAATGTCCAAAGTTAATAACCACAGTTTTAAGGTATAATTAATTAGGATGTCAATTTCATGCATGGTCTTAATTAAGACCAAGAATAAAATTAAATATTAAAATAAAAAACAAATTGAGACCTATTAGACAATATAAAGTATTGTTTAATTTGACAAAATTTGAATTCATTAAAAATATTTATATTAACATAATAAAAATATATAATTGTACTTAAAAAAATTAAAAAGAAAAAGTAAATATATAACAACAACTACAATAAGTCTTATCCCACCGAGTGGGATAGATTATATGTATTCTTCTACATTACTGGACTCTACCTTCCTTATTATATAATCATCTATATTTAAACACATTTTATATTATTTTATCATTATTAATTAAGTTTTCTTTAATCTTTCTCTTCTTCATTTAATATATGCATATTTGTTATAGTTTTATATTATCTAACTAAAATATTTAGTGGTCATCTAAATATATATTTGATCTCTCAAAGTTTTTCTTAAATAGGAACAACTCCGACTTTCTCTCTAATATTCTCATTTTTTTATTTTATTTATCCTCATATATCTATTCATTCACCTTAATATCTTCATCTCTACAACTTTCATCTTCTTCTTTTATATTTAATTTAACCCAACATTTAATTACATATAACATAATAGATCTATCTAGGATTTTATAAAATTTTTCTTTAACTTTTAAAAGTACTTTACGATCATAAATAACACCTATAATTCCTTTTTTTTCAACCATCATACTATCTATATAAGACATCTCTTTCAACTCCTATATCATATTAATTATAAAAATAATCTTAAATATTTAAAATTCTTAGTTAAAAATAATTAATCATTTTTTATCTCAATAATTATATTATTATGTCTAATATTATTAATTTAAATTTCATATATTTTATGTACCAAGTTTAAAAACTTTCACTTTCAATAATTTTCATTAAGATTTGAGTTTAACTGAATAGCATACCAAGAAAGGTGGTTTGAGATGGAAATAAGACTGACGATATGGAATGATAGTGATTCCCAAATTAATAATTACAGAGAAGGAACAAGGCTGCTTACTGCATCATGCAGGAAACACTGTAAAAACACTAATGACAAGCTAGAAGAAGCTTCAATCAGTTCGACAGCATAAAAATTAGTCCATTAAATTAAACTTTTGTGCTTCTTTCTTGGATCTCCTGATGGACGTTGTAATTTTTTTTCTTTTAAAATCTTCAACCATATTGTAAACCTGTATTAATAAAAATAAAACAAAAAATATATATATGAAACCAACTGACATGAACTAAATGTGAAAAGGAACACTAAAAAATAATAATTTTTTAGAGTTGAAAATTAAGGACGTCGAAAATTTTTTATCGTAAATCCGCAACGAAATTTGCGACGAATAATATTTTCGTCATAAATTTACAATGAAATAATATTTATTGTAAATTTTATAACATATAAAATTCATCACAAATGTTGTTGTCAAATAATTTTTTATTGCAAATTTTATCGTAAATTAACAACGAAAAAATATTTCATCGCCAATTTACGACAAAACACAATTTTATCGTGAAATTAGACGACGAATCCCATTTTCGTCTTCAAAATTTGCCAATGAATCCGTTTTCGTCGCCAAATTGGCGACCAAATTGGGTCAATTTGGCGACGAATTCGATTTTCGTCGTCAAATTTTGACGACGAAATCTATTTTCGTCGCCAATTTTAACTATAAGGATTTTTCGCAATGGAGAGCATTTCAAGGAGAGGAAGATATTGGGACAATAATTTCTCCGATTAGTAAGCATGATTAGTACAATTGATTTAGTGATGAACATAATATATTAATTCTATTTGTTTATTGATCAATTTGAGTCGGCTACTAAGTCGACTTAACCACTAATTGATTAAAACTACCTTTAGCCGACTATATCGTCAACTATATGTAACTTTTCATCTAAATTGAAGACTAGCCTCTTCAAGCTAGCTACTAGTCTCTTAATTTCATTAAGCCCTGAGCTAGTTTCATGTGTTATCTTTTCACACTTCACCTATATAGTTTGCCTCCTCCCAATTCAATATATATCGCTTTAATGCTCCACATTTATAATCTTTTAGATGTCTCATCTCTTATATAGACCTCAAGTCATAAAGTTATCGTCAATTTTAATCATGCTAAATTAATTATTTCCATATGTAATTTGTTTGTGCAATCGATCTCGATCTATTCAAAGTTGATTAAGTTAATCAAGCTTAATTGCCTTGTATGATTTGTGATACAAATCAATTAATCAAGTGAAATTAAAGTTTTCCTATCGTCCAACCTAACATTCGGGCATATGAAGATCTTCAAACTTACTTTAGTATTTAGTATTCAATGATATTCAGTGACGATCGTTTCTATGTTAATCCATGCATGCCATTTATCTTTAAAAAGTTCCGGATATATTTTCCATTAGTTTTGGTTTCATTTCAGTCTATTATGTGATGGGTTCTTCCCCTATGGTATATTCTAGTGGTCTTGGGCACTATCAAATTAAATATATTTTTTGACGACTCTTATGAAATTTTTTGACGACTCTAACAATGTTCATAAATCCAACAGTGTGTAATTAATCGCCAATTGAATTAGTTAGTAGAATTTAGAACAGTGTGCAATTAATTACATCACCAAAATTTATAAACAAACCACTACAGCCAAAAATATAATATACTACAGTAAAAAAAATAGAATCCACTACTATAGCAGTTTTACATGATCTATTTCATGATTAAGAAGTAAATCAAAAAACTGTAGTTGATCATTATGGAGAGAGCATTGTCTCAGTTTCGTCAAAATTTGACTTTTGTCCATTGCAGTAAATTTATCTCATAGTAACCAACTCAATCATAGGCAAAAATATAATATACTTAATCAGCAAAAGATGGAATCTGTCATCCAACGGTCCCACACGTTCAGTCCCACGACCATATATGAGGAGGTAAATCGAGAAGTTACAATTGACCATAACGAAGGCAAGAAAATTGTCTCAGCTTCACCTGAAATTTACTATTATCCACTTCAATAAATCTATTCAATCGTAACCAACTAAACTAGGTCTCACAGAAAAAAAAAAAAACAAATGAATGGATGGCGTAATGCATCAAATTAAGATTAAATTAAGTAAGTAATCTGATCGGCTTCCTCCTGTCGTCCGCATGCAAGCAGGCCGCAGAGTATTTGCGTAGGCGACGAAGGTAGGTAAACACGGACCCGGTCTCGTCGCCAGCCTCGTTAGATCTCTCTGCCTGAACGAGTAAACGTAAGCCTCATCTTTGACGCTGAACACCAACACCATCCCTTTCTCCTTCCCGCCGTCGCACACCAACATCGTCCCCACGTCTTCTGGCTTCTCCAAGTAGAACAAATTCATTCAGCTTCACCCATGAATCACCAGACCTTCCCCACGCCGTGAACGTGCCGGTACGTCGACGGTAATGCATCAGGCACAGCCACGATTCCTCCCAAACTGCCACGCTGATATTGTCGTCCGACTCCACTGCGCCGTCGTCGGGCTCGGGCATCGCCAGAAACTCGATGACCCCCGTGGCGATCTCGTATGACATCACGTAGGGATCGACTGTGGTGTACCTGAAGCAGTTGGAGGCCCAGAAGACGGCCCCTCGGTGCACCACCGGATTCTCAAACTTCAAGTTGCGGCCGCCGTCGTTGATCATCTCGTCCCTCGTCCAAACCTGGGCCGCCGAGTCGTACACGCGGCACCGGCAGAAGTTGGACCAATCCTCGCCGGCTGTCAGGTAGACGAGCTTGTAGTCGCCCGTGACGTTGTTGGTGAACTCGACGGCCAAGCTGGAGCGCAGTCCGATGTCGCCGTCGGGAGGAATACGAATGAGCCAGGACTCGCGACGGACGGGGTTATAGGCGCATATGCTATAGAATAGAGTGTCTTTTATCAGGTAGAAGATGAGACCGCCGGCGGAGCAAAGGATCCTGCAGGCGGAGAGGATATCTAAGGAGGGATATCGGAGGCCGGGGGGAGGCCGGCGTCCGGATCGAGGATGAAGTACTGCAGGCGAAAATAAGTTTCCACGAAGATGGCGGCGGCGGCGGCGTTGTGGTAAGATTGCGTGAGGTGGAAGAGGGGATCGGAGGTGATCATGTTATGCAAGGACTTGGAGACGAGGTGGAGGCGGGAGAGGTTCATGGCCGGGAGGTAGGAGAAAACCTCCGCCAATAGATCATAGTTAAGGATTTCTTGGTTACTGGCGGCGGAAGCGGCGGTGCTGCTACTTCCGAGTTGAAGATTGTGGGAGGCCATTGATCGTGCAGAGAGTCTTCAGTGAAGCAATTAATCAATGTAGATGCATCTGCAGACATCTATCTATCTATCTATAAATAGATGTTCATGAAGATTGAAGTTTAAATTCCGTTACGAAAAGTTTTGAGAAAAATTCTCTATTCAGTTTTAAATTCCGTTCCAAAAAAAAAAGGGAAAGAAATCTATGGAAAATTTAAATTTAACAAAATAGTTTTCAGTCACAATACTCAATTATTCATGATTAATTCGTTATAAAAATTAATTTAGACTAATCATAATGATTGGATAGATTTTATTTTGACCCCTTCCTTTCTTTCAAATTTGTCCTTAAAATGCAATGGTATCTTAACTTTCCCAAATTAATTTGCAACTAAAAAAAAATCTAATCGACATATTGAGTTCTGTTTCTACAAAATTGGATAGGTATAATTTTCTATGAGTATATTTCTCTCTGGATTAATTAATTCCTCCTAAAACTTTGGAATTTTTAACTAATTTTTTTTCTTAATTTGCCTTCGTGTTTTTCATATATTTTGTTAGAATGAACTGATTGATGTTTGAAGACGACATGACTTATTTAATGTCCAAAGTTGATAACCACTGTTTTAAGGTATAATTAATTAGGATGTCAATTTCATGCAAGGTCTTAATTAAGACCAAGAATAAAATTAAATATTAAAATAAAGAAAGCAAATTGAGACCTATTAGACGATATAAAGTATTGTTTAATTTAACAAATTTTGAATTCATTAAAAATATTTATATTTAACATAATAAAAATATATAATTGTACCTAAAAAATTAAAAAGAAAAAGTAAATATATAACAACAATTAGTGGGATAGATTATATGTATCCTTCTATGTTATTGAACTATTCTCCTTACTATATAAATCATTGTTAACTAAGTTTTCTTTAATCTTCCTCTTCTTCATTTAACATGCATATTTGTTATAGTTTTATATTATCTAATTAAATTATTTATTGATAATCTAAATATATATTTGATCTCTAAGAGTTTTTCTTAAATAGGTGCAACCCCGATTTTCTCTCTAATATTCTTATTTTTTTTAGCTTGTTTATCCTCATATATATGTCTATTCATCCTCCTTAATATCCTCATCTCTACGACTTTCATCTTCTTCTTTTATGTTTAGTCATAACCTAACATTTAATTACATATAGCATATTAATAGATCTACCTACCATTTTTTAATTTTTTTTAATTTTTAAAAGTACTTTACGATCACAAATAATATCTAATAATTCGGTTATTTCAACCATCAATGTTATATAAGACATCTCTTTCAACTCCTCTATCATATTACAAAAATAATATTAAATACTTAAAACTCTTTGTTAAAAATAATTAATCATTTTCTATCTTAATAATTATCTTATTATGTCTAATATTATTAATTTAAATTTCATATGTTTTATATACTAAATTTAAAACATTTCACTTTCATTATTTTTCACTAAGATTTGAATTTAACATTATTTTCTTCACATGTCTCATTACTAAAGCAATATTATTTGCAAACAGTATGCACCATATATGGTAACGTTCTTAGAGGTGCCCAATGAATTTATTCATATTGATTAATATGAAAACATAAAGACTTCCTTAATATAACCCTATATTTATAAGAAATATTTCAATTAATTCGCTTAGAGCCTTCACTCTGATAATTATATTATTCTTATACATATTCTTAATTATTTTAATATATGCTACATTAATATATATATATTTTTTAATTTTTCACATACTTTCCAATTCCAGAGAGACTCTATCATAACTTTTTTTGTATAAGAGGATTATAACTCATCTTTCAAGTATGAATTCAAATTTATTTTGAATCATTATAGTCGATCTCCTTCCTTAATTTTTTTATTACTAACTCCTAAAACTTCATTATATGACTCATTAATTTAATATTCCTATAATTTATATAATTTTGTAAGTCTCAATTATTTTTATATAGGAGACTAGAATATTTACCCTCTACTAATCAATTTTTTTTAATATGAAGTTGAATAATTTAATAAATTATTTAATACATTGCTTCCCTAAGAACTGCGGTACCTCTATCGGAATATCATATAATTCCATTACTTTTTCATTTTACATACATTCCATTTAAAGCTTCTTCTTTGATCTTAAAAGTTTGAATTCTACGATAAAAAATTAAAATTTATATTCTTAATACTTCTTCGAAGAATTTCCTTCACACTGATGAACTAGATGAGTTGTGTCAATAATGAGTCTATCTCTAAAGTCATATCATCTATCTCTAAATCTCTAAATCCTTTTGTGATTTGCTCTGAAAAGGCAAAAGATTAGCGTTTGAAGACAATATTGAACAAATGAAATCACTTTTATGAAATTTGTTTGGAGTTAGAGTGAACCAAAGATATATGATTTCTAAATTTGAATGGAAATAAAAGGTGATAGAAGGAGGAAGCTCCTTTGTGAATAAGAATGTAGTCCCACATTAGAAGTTTCAAGGCATAGTTACGTTGTTGGTTTATATTGTGTCACAAGCATTGATGTTGCGAACAAATGCATGGGGAGAGACTCTCTCTCACGTGTGGTTGTGTTGGGGGGGTGCAAATCTAGGGTCCAGATTGCACTATCCGTAAGACAACTTGTGTGCGAGCGCGACTTGTGCACGTCGAATGTTAGACTGGTCAGGGCAAAATTTGTCCAAGCGAATGAACCAACATTTTACCACTTTGAAAATATTTTTACTCAAATGATAAGTATGCAATTTAATGTTGCATGAACGTTGATGCAATTAAATGCATAAACGTGTGGATGCATGAGAAACTCTATATAAGACTCTGAGTCTAGAGCAAAGAGGATCATCAGAAAGAGCTAAGCATATCCCCCAACCTCAACTTTCGTTCTCCCGTGATAGCGTTCGGGTACTATCTCAGTTCGCCGCGATCTGCCTGTGCTTGGTGGTAGCGCGGTCCTGTCGTTGTATCCTGGGAAACAGACGTCCGTCGTGACCTCAAAGCACCGCCGGAGGGGACAAATCTGTTTTAAAGAAATTACATTGAACGCAGGTCTCGACCTCAACACTCGACGTCTTGGCCACTCGACGTCTCGACCACTCAACGTCTCGGCACTCGACGGCTCAGCACTCGGCGTCTCGGCACTCGACATCTCGGCCACTCGGCATCTTGGCCTCGGCAACTCGACTCTCAGCAGTCGGCCACTCGGCACTTGCCAACTCGACTTTCGGCAATCGACGACTCGACCATTCAGTTGACTCAGCACCGGTTATCGGGAAAACACCAGCTCCTGCTGGCAGCTTGAAATTATCAGTTCAAGTCATCTCTATAAGATAAGTTGATTTGTCTTGTAATTTAATTCAGTAAATAATTAATCTCTCTGGCGAAGATTATCCAGCAATTTCTTCTTCTTCTTCCTCTTCTCCCACGTAAACTTAACTTTTGTCAGCCAAAAATACAGTCTTGACTCCTTCAGAGGGAAAGAAGAAACTCAGAAGCACGCCATTATCCAAAGCCTGAATAGCACCCCAAGAAAGGTGGTTTAAGAGATGGAAATAAGACTGACGATATGGAATGATATATAGTGATTCCCAAATTAATAATTACAGAGAAGGAACAAGGCTGCTTACTGCATCATGCAGGAAACACTGTAAAAGCACTAATGACAACCTAGAAGAAGCTTCAATCAGCTCGACAGCATAAAAATTAGTCCATTAAATTGAACTTTTGTGCTTCTTTCTTGGATCTCCTTATGGACGTTGTAATTTTTTTTTTCTTTTAAAATCTTCAACCATATTGTAAACCTGTATTAATAAAAACAAAACAAAAAATATCTATATGAAACCAACTGACATGAACTACATGTGAAAAGGAATCACTAAAAAAAATAATTTTTTAGGGACGAAATTTTTTTTTTGTTGTAAATCCCAATGAAATTTGCGACGAATAATATTTTTGTCGTAAATTTACAACGAAATTTACGATGAAATAATATTTGTTGTAAATTTTACAACATATAAAATTTATCGCAAATGTCGTTATCAAATAATTTTTTATCATAAAAGTTATCATAAATCAGCGATAAAAAAATATTTCATCGTTAATTTGCGACAAAATACAGTTTCATCATGAAATTGACAATGAATCCCATTTTCCACCAAAATTTGGCGACGAACCCCTTTTCGTCACCGAATTAGCGAACAAATTGGGTCAATTTGACGACAAATTCAATTTTCGTCATCAAATTTTGGCAACGAATTTAGTTTTGGTCACCAATTTTAACTATAAAGATTTTTCACAATGGAGAGCATCTCAAGGAGAGGAAGATATTGGGACAATAATTTTTCCTTTATGATTAGTAAATTGTGTGATATACACACAATCTACCTAATTATGCTAATGAGCTTATTTATGTTAAGAAAAGCGACTTTTATCTCCATCTATCTGTAGCTTTTTTAATACATCATTAGTCGTTGATTCGAATCCACCATAAGTCAATTAACTCTAAATCAACTAACTATACTATTGATTTACCGATGAACATAATATATTAATTCTATTTGTTTATTGATCAACTTGAATCGGCTACTAACTCGACTTAACCATTAATTGACTAAAGACTACCTTTAGCCACTATATCGTCAATTATATGTGATTTTTCATCTAAATTGAAGACTAGCCTCTTCAAGCAACTCGTCCCTTAATTTCATTAAGCCCTGGGCTAATTTCACGTGTCATCTTTCACATTTCACCTACATAGTTTGCCTCCTCCCAATTCAACATCGCTTTAATGCTCCACATCTATAATCCTTTAGATATCTCATCTCTTATATAGACCTCAAGCCATAAAGTTATCGTCAACTGTAATCATGCCAAGTTAGTTGTTTCCATATGTATTTTGTTGATGCAATCGACTTCTATTTAAAATTAATTAACCTATGATTTGTGATATAAATTAATTAATTAAGTGAAATTAAAGTTTTCCTATCGTCCAACCTACTATTCAGGCATATGAAGATCTTCAAACTTACTTTGGTATTCAATGATATTCCGTGACGATCGTTCCATGTTAATCCATGTCATTTATCTTTCAAAAAGCTCTGGATATATTTCAATGATAAATTTTTTGACGCCTAACAATGTTCATAAATCCAACAGTGTAAGATTAATTACAAGATCAAAATTTATAAACACATCGCTACAACCAACAATATAATATACTTCAGTAAAAAAATAAAATCCGCTACTCTAGCGGTCCGTAATAATCAATTTAACCACTATAGAAAAGGACATTCAACTTTGTCGAAATTTAATCCTTATCTACTATAATAAATCTATCCTAACTAATTTAACCATGTCTGAAGGATAACAACATAATATACCCCTATACAAACCAATGTATAAAGCTTATTCGATATAGATATAAATGATAAATTTAAGAAAAAGGCTCATTTAATGCTTTTGTAAAATAGGTGTGGTGTTTTGAAATTTCGTATCTTGTGGATATGACTAAGTGAATCGTGAACCCCACAAAGATGGGAGGAATTGACAGAAGGCTTTGACCAGCAAGTCAATGCTTGCTTGCAAACCTCATATTACGGGACCCACCTCTCAACTAGCAAGTCAACGAAATAATAGTGCCTCCCCCAAGTCAACAGCTCAGTCTCTCCTGGTTATCTGCTGGACAGATGGCAGACTGGAAGATAGCGAGGTTATCAAACCAGTCAAGATTTTCTTGCTCATGTTTTGAGAAATAATGAACACTCGATTCAATTTAAAAAATAATGTGATGGAGAGCAAAAGAATAGGTCAGAATCATAAAGGAAACACAAGAATAGACAAATAAATAAATTTCATATTTAATCGGACTTCATTCATTTTCACACTTAAAAGTTAGACGTGTGATGGAATCTGAATTATTCCCCAAACACCTCATCTTGGTACTCGAGTATGGACTTCAATCGATCACCTGACCTCAATACTCAATTATAGATTTCAATTAAGCATCCGGTCTCAGTACTCAGAGATTGATTTCAATTGAGCACCTAGCTTCGAGATCAACTTCAAGCACTTAATCTTCGTATTTAGAGATCGACTTTAACCGAGTACCCAGCCTCAGTCTAAGAGATTGACTTCAATTGAACACCCCATCTAAGTGTTCAAATATCGATTTCAACCAAGTACTCAGTCTTAGTGCTTAGATATCGACTTCAATCGAGCACCCGACCTTAATATTTAGTGTTAGGTAAGCTCGTTAGTGGATACATGGTTTTTTCTGAATGGAGGAACTAGTAATGAATGTCAAAGATGGTTCCCTGTTCACTTATCGAGGAATACATGATACTTGGTGAATGAAAAAGCAAATAGTGGATGTTAGATCTGGTTCTCTGATTCCCTACTAAGGAGTACATGACACTCGTTGAATGAAGAAAATCTTAATGATTGTCGGATATAATCTCCTAATAACCCTCGGAAGAAAGGTGGTGGTGCTTAGAATGGAAGTGCTTTTCCCGCAACTATATCAATAACAGAGAAGTTAGGTTATAGGTATGATTTTCTTCTTGCAAACATCTTCTCCATAGAAAGTTCATCTCGTCTACAATTTTTTCTTTCGTCATCGTCTTCTTCTTACTTTAACAAGTACTAAATTTCTTCTACGAATGATTAACTTGAGCATCAGAGTGATCGTGTCAATAAAGTCAGTCAACTCTTAATTTGTGTTACCTCTCAGGCTACTAAATCTCAATCATTTAGGAGGCAATCTAACTTATTTTAGTCATTTTGACTCGACAGCTAAACAATTATAGCAATTAAGTTGACAAGAACAAGAGCGTTTGAATCCATGACCACGAGAAGATTACCCAAGTCAAAGGGGCCAATAATCACGATTTGGGACTTTTGCTACAATGCTGCTATTCATCGGGATCGGCCATGCAATTGGTTTCTAGAACTTATCGATGTCATTGCTTATCTAATTATGACGTCACAGTATCTATAGCTTCCCAAGATCTAGATTTTGGATTACGTTCTAGATTTTGAGAGGCACGTAGATTGTGTGTGGAAATTGCACCAATAATTGTAGTTGATTAATGAATTAATTAGTTAAATTTTGTCAAACTAGAAAATTAATTAGATAAATGAATGTATCTAGCCATAGAGTTGATAGATGTGGAGATGGTTAGCTGAGAAATCCTAACACGGTTGAAAGTTGGTGCACATATATACAATAAACATGTCGCTGTTATGTGTTTCCAATGGTTCCTGTATATTTCAGATAACTAATTAGAGCATTAGGGCCAATAAATTATATGTGATAGTGCTCTAGTGCGTATGCCTAAAGAATTGTAATATTGATAATGCTGAAGCATATTGCTCACAGATTTGTTGACAAAATAAATAAAAATGGAATGTCAAAATCATTGAGATGCGCAATCGACCTTGACTAATCAAATTCAAATTAATTTAAATTAAATTTTGATATTTGATCAATATATTAGTTGCATGTTGAATATGTTAAAGTTGACTGAATACTTGACAGTCAATCAATATATTAGTTAATAAAAGAAAAATTCAAATGGATCATGATTAACCAGATATTTAGTAGGTGGAAGTCCAACGGTCAGTTGGCATGAGGCGTGAAGTCCTGACATATTAAGGTTGACAGAATGTTAGACAATAAGAAAGTTTTAATAGTAAAGGTTGATCGGATGCTAGACAACGATAAAGCCCCAACAAGTTAAGGTTGATCAGATGCTAGACAACGGGAAGCCTCAGTAGATCAAGGTTGATCAGATATTGAGCAAAGAAAGTCTTAGTAGGTTAAGATCAATCAGATACTAGACAAGATGAAAATTCAACCTTTGTCAGGTTGAAACATGAATATTAGTCGATTGATAGTATGTATCGATCAATCAATAGACTCAAAACTCTAAAATTGAGATTTGAGGTATTTTTTAAGATTTGTTACAGCAATTATGGATAGTAATTTGCTACAGTAATAATTGATTGAAAAACTTGACTGTTGGAGTGTATTAATCGCCTGATGTCACGGTTCAAGTGAACAAAGAATTCAAAACTTGATTGTGGCATTCGACTGATTAGGCAATGATGATGTCCATTTCACTTGCTTGGGTTTCTCTCTCGAACGCTTCTTATACTGAGGTTAAGGCGGAATGATGGTTGGCCAAACTCCGATGACTTGCGAAGGAATATACACATCAGGAATGGTCTGTAGGTCCCCAAGGATGTCCACATCTCCACAATGACATGATATTGTCCAGTTTGGACCTAAACCCTTATGACTTTGTTCTTGAACTCTCCCCAAAAGGCCTCATACCAATGGAGATATCTTTCATCATTTTAAACCCATGATCTTTTCCATGTATTTTAGATGTGAAATTATATTTACACCATTGTAACCCAACAATCCCCCCCTCAAACAAAGGACCACAGGCCCCCCTCAAACGGAAAGTCTCTGTTTGATGTTCGAATCCTCGACCCACCAGAACTTCCTGTCTCTCGATCCACCCAACCTACTAGGACTTTCCTATCTAGCTGCAATTAGGACTTCCTGCCCCGAGGTCCATCCGACCTACTAGGACTTTCCTACCTAGCTGCAACTAGGATTTCCTGCCCCTCGGTCCATCTGACCTATTAGGATTTTCTGCCTAGCCATAACTAAGACTTCCTGTTTGATGTCTGGTCCTTTTGATTCAGACATGGGAGCACCCACTTCCTTTGTTTAAGGTTCAACCCACATGGTTAGATCTGGATCATGACTCTTCCATTGGTTAGTCCGGTGAAGAGCGAGGTCTCATACCAATGGAGATATCTTTCATCCTTTTAAACTCATGATATTTTCCATGTGTTTTAGATGTGAGATTATGTTTGCACCCTTGCAACCCAACATGGTCAACTCTACCAGCGCGGGCACTCCGATGCTCAAGTTAGAACTAAAGCATAGCAAGGGAAAGTCATCCTGTTGCACGCAAAAGAAACAAGCATGAAACAAAGAGAAAACATAACAAGGAAGACTTGTTTCTGCGTGCGAGAAAAAAATCATTCTCTTGCTTATTCTTATCGGTTGTTATATATGGAATCTCTATGTAGGCATCCTTAGAGAGACAAGGGAATAGAGGAGTGGCAACCTCTAAGGCATGTATCCAAGGATGCCCTCGTGGGTAGCACACGTTTGTCTGCTCTCCTTCTGGAAGGATATTCGGGGGGTAATCATTTGGAGGGGGGAATCTCCATGTCCACTGTCACATACTCACTTGCTATTCATTTGTGGAAAAGTTAGGAGACCAAGGGGCGATAGCCATTGAAGAGAATCTCCACGTGGACAATGCTTGTCTGTCCAATATCCTAGAATTGCGACCTAGTACCAATCTGACTGAGTGCTACTAGGTTGTCCTAAAGGAGTTAAGTACTCGGGAAACATATCCCAAATGACTTTTTCGATCCCGAGTGGAAGGTCATTGCATACAAGTCCAATGCTCGAAGACATTGTCCTACTCAGTGCTCAGGAATGTTGTCATACTTCGTGCTCGGGGAAGTTGTCTCATTTTGGTGCTCGAAAATGCTATCATATTTAATACTCAGGGATGTTGCCTCTCTTTAGTGCTCAGGAATGTTGTCATATTTAGTGCTCAGAGATGCTAACGTCTTTGGGAAGTCTTTGGAACTGGGCTTGATCGGTCGAGAAGTGAGATCGACCACTAGAGAAATAACCTAGGTACCATCAGGCAACAATCGATTGATGATTTTGAACAGTCAACTAATGTTGAGGTGGATGGAACCATTGAGCTAACAAATCAGAGTAACCAAATCAGAGTAACGTTTAAATCTACAATTGATCAATTGACTAAAGAGTAATATCGATTGACTAATAGATGAAAATCAACCCGAATAATAACCCTATAAAAGAAGATTTTAAGGTGTTTTGAATATGTCTGTTCTTGAAGGTTTGGAGACGAAATATTATTGCATATTCTATCATCCAGAGGTAATCCAAAGTAATAAGAAAAACATCCAAAATAAAATTTTCACTTATAAAATTTATTTTACTTTAATTTCATTTGTATCTCTTTATTTTGTTATATTACATATTTTGTTATAAGAAATATGTTGAGAGAGATTTCTCCGCCTCCGAAAGATATTCGAGAAAAAGAAAATTAATGGTAATAATCCGCTAGTACTAGGCCTTGGACGACGTAGTCGTCTTGAAAGCGGTGAATCAAATAAAATCAATGTCTTTGTGTATTTTTTTATACTATTTTATTTTCCGTTGTATACTAACAAATTATAAATGAATATATGAAATTGAATTGAAACAATTGAATTTATTCATCCTCTTTAACTCGCATCACTTGAATGGTGATTGCTACCCAATGTAAATTTAATACTGACCTTAAGCAAGTAGTGATATTGGAGAAGGATGCAAATAAAAGTACCACGCACGGTAAGTAAACTATTGGCAGTCTCCTCAACCAGAAATGTAATTGATAGTGATTAAAAAAATAAAAGTTTATAGCATCAAGGGGTAGATTCATTCTTTAAATAGTCATTGTTGAGACACCTTTTCAATTCACCAAGATGTGTAATACAAATTTACTATGTAAAAGATATGAATAATTTAAGAAGACGGAGAGAATTATAATAAAATCATGTCATAATTTATAATTTAAGTGCATAGATACATAATATCATATGTAATTGTAATATATGATGTATAATGGTTTAATTTTTTGTATACCCTTGAGAATTGACGATTAATTAATGTAGTTTGTGTGAGTAAAAGATGACTTTTAAGAAAACATATTTACTTAATTATTCACAAAGGTAAATATGGAAGGATGGTTCTTTTCCGGCTAGCTTCGCGTACTTGGATTAATTAGATTCATATCAGCAAGTCAAACATACGTTGTGTCAGCCCACATTCCAACTTGGTCTAGTCTCGTTGAATTTTCGGTAGCTCAAGCACCTTCTAAAGCAGAGCATTCTGCCACTCAAGCACTTCCTTTAGCTGTTAGATGTTAGGATTCGTGCGAGATAACGGGTGAATAGCTTCAATGGTTTCGTTTTGATTTTGTAATCGTCTACAAAAGATTAATACGTAGCATAAATAAAATATACAACACAAGAACATATAAACACAAGACAAACTAATTTATTTAGTTCATCGGCTCCCAAGATGACTACGTTTAAGGTCTAGTCCTAATGATTATCTCATTATCATTTTTTTTCTCGGATACCTTTCGAAGGTAGAGAAGTCTCTTACAACTTGATTTCATAATAAATACAAGTATACAAAAATAAATGATTGTCTTGCTATAATTCAACTGTTTATATTTGTAGAACGACTATTTTTACCTCAGCAACAATCGATTGCTAAGATATAATAATCGATTGCTAAGACACAACAATTGATTGTTTGCTTTCAATCTAATTGGCTAGTTGATTTGCAAAGCTTTTGTTTGGCCAACACGGTTTGCCAATTAATTACTTACTACCAATCGATTGCTAGATCAACAACCCCCCTTTAAACTCTGAATTTTGCACTTTAGGGTTTAGCAATTGATTGCTACCCTTGTGTTAGCATTTTCGAAGTTGAAATTTCATATTGTCTAATATTCAATTGACCTCAATCTACCAAGACTTTCTTCACTCAACATCTGGTCACCTTTGACCAATCAAGACTTTTCATTGCTTAACACATTTGATCAATATTAACTAGTTGGAACTTCTCGTCTCATACCTAACATCTGGACAATTATGATCTGTTAGGACTTCCCTTGTCGCTAAGTATCCGGTCAACTATGACTCGCTTAGACTTTCTGTATCGTGTCAACTCTATATTGGATTTTCGATCATCAAGTATCTGGTCAACTACGACCCACTTGAACTCTTCTCCTCGTACCAAATGTTTGGTCCTCTATAATCCACTTAGACTTTCCATCTCATGCCAATGCCCTGTTGGACTTTCGATCATTAAATATCCGATCAACCATGACTCATTTGGACTTTTCTCATCGATCGTGTCAAGTGTTTGATCTTTCATGACCTACTTATATTTTTCATCGTTAAGTATTCAATCAACCTTGCCATATTTGACTTTTATTCATAATCAAGTATTCAATCCCGTATTCGACTCATCCCTCCGAACATCTTAGACTTCTCAAGCCTCCAAGAGACCATGGGGTCCCCGCCATCCCTAGGTATAGACGATGCTGACTATTGCAGGGCACAATTGGAGGAGATAGATCATAATTGGACAAGCAAGACACAATAATTATACAAGTAAGAAATCATAATTAGGCAAATCTTTATTAAGGAGGCACCGTAACAAGGTATGATCGATGTATGCAAATCCAAACCCTCATTGGACACTTGCGTGCATCGTACTACAAGAAATAATCACTTGTCCAAATCAAAAAGGGCCAATCATATAAAAGAGGTACAATACATAATGATAAAAATATTCAAACCTCTATTCAACTCAATTATCGGACATATTCGATAACCTATACATCCTCCCTCCAGGAAGAAGCTTCTATCGATATTGCCGTCCAAAAACAGGAGCAACGATCAAAGAAACCCCATGAAATAAAGAGACGAAGTTTCCATTTAAAGACAAAGTAACAAATCATGTCCTACTCAGCTTGCGGCCCCACTCGCACGTGGCCCACGCGCACAACATCGCCTCCTCTCCTTCCTGTCACCCTTTCCTCTCGACATTATGACGTCACTGCTGGCGCACTACCTCCTTTCTGGTTTGATACCCAAAACGCCACTACCTTTTTACCACAATTGCACCGACCACCCCTTGGCGCCCCTCCGGACACGATCGTAAATAAATAGAAAGGTCTGGCCAATTGCTTTCGGCAGTACGGGTGGCAGGATCGTAATATGGTGGCGGCCGTGCCAGCGGATGTACACGCATCGACGACTCGTTTTGACGGTCAACGTCATTATCCACACCCCTCTCATTTTAACATTTTGTTTTATTTTTTAAAAAATAACTGACTGCTACGCCGTTGGCCCGCAGTTACACCGATACCAGAAGCCGGGTGTACACGTGGCCGGGTCACCGCGCTTATTAAAGGCCCCCACACCCACTCCCGACGTCCCTCGCCTTCCTTCGATCGAATGCTCTGAGAGGGCGGAGAGAAGAAAGAAGGTTTGATCGTCGGCCATGGCGGACAACTGCTCCGTGCTCGATCCGTGGGTGTTCCGCTCGGAGCCGGCCTGGATGAGGGAGGCCTTCGCCCGCGACAACGAGGCGCTCACCCGCGCCCTCCAGATCTCGCTCTCGGATACCTCCTCTTCCGGCGCTGCCTCGCCCTCCGTCGCCACCTCCTCCTCCCCCTCCCTCCTCCAGCAGCAGCACCACCACCACCTCGCCCCCTCCGCGGCGCCCCTCCGCCCGCGGAACCACCCGCTCGGGCCCGCCTCCGCCGCCCGGGTCGCCAAGCGCAAGTCGCGAGCGTCCAAGCGATCGCCCACCACCTACATCAACACGGATCCGTCCAACTTCCGGGAGATGGTGCAGCGCGTCACCGGCGTCCAGCTGATCGGGGATCTGCCGCCGGACGTCGAGCCGTTGGTGAAGAAGCCCGAGCCGATCCGGCCCTCGCCGGCCCCCCGCGCCGCCTCCCCTCAACAAGCCTTCCTCCCCACGCTCGACACGTCGGCGCTATTGCTGGCCAACGGCGTCGGGCCGTTCGCCGCGTCGCCCGAACTCCCGGTTTTTGACGCCGACGCATTGTTCCCGGCCTTCCCCACCCTGGAGTCGTGGGGGGTCATGTAACGGGCGTTACATGCTGTTTATGTCCTTTTCCTTTTCCTTTTTTTTTACCAAAAAAATGCTGTGTACTTCTTCTTTTTTCCCATAACGTGTAGGCCGTTATGTTTTACATAACGTGTAGGCCGTTATGTACCACTAACCTACCGGCCACATCCGTTGCTGATGGTGCAGGAGCAGACAAGCCTAATTAATTGTGGTGGCTTCTAGAAGTCCAAGTTTTGACTCGTCGCCGTTCATTCGGCACGTTCGAGTAGCTACAGAGCTCAGCACCGAATCCTGCTGACGTTACGGTTACGCTAGAATGACGTACGTGATTAGGCTGCAAAAGCTGACTCGAGTCACTATTATTATACGTATAAAATTTTAATTTAGGTTCGCCCTCTTAGTTATGGTTAAGATGTTGTTCAATAGGTTGATAGTCAAACTAGACACACATGCCATGATTTATCACTATTATTGTACGTATAAAATTTTAATTTGGCTTAGACATGAGCATCCATATCGTCTTCCTTTGAGCCCAAGGCATAAGCATAATTAGGTGTTGTATGTTTTAATCATATTTTATCAGAAGTTTGTCGATAATATTGAATTAAAATAGTAAAGGGTTGAGTGTGACTCGACCTAATTTGGAAGATAGTGAATGTAACATAGCGAGAGGAGAATAACGATGGTCTTGTTGCCCAGTAGGGGCAATCATTTTATTTGTTTTAAATCATTGTGGTACACAACTTCAAAATTAGATGTAGTCCTTGCACCAATTTATTATTGTGCATTTTTTAAAGTTTGCGGTATCTTCATATTCTAATAATTTTTCATTCAAAATTTGGTCCGTGTACTCTTTGGCATCCTGCTATGGATTTAACTCTCAATTTCTAATAAAAAGTCATCTAAATCTATTTCAATTATTATTTTTAATAATTAAAATATCCAAACTTCATGAGATTTATCTTAGGGGACGTTGGGTTGGAGGTTATCGTGGATAACCTTGGTTTTCTATCCAAAGCTATCGACAATAACCTTATTTGATTCAGAGTACGATCGATTCTCAAGTAATGCAGCATCCAAGGGCAGAGCCACGTTAAAGCCTATCCTGGCTATAGCCTGAGGGCTCAATGGCGATGGAAAGGGAATAAATTTTGATTTACTATGGCAGAAAAGAAAAAAAAATGAAGATTAGCCCGAGTGGTGGCTCACAATTTGGGATCAGCCCTGATAAATCATCTGAGTTGGCTCCGCCATTGGGAACATCATCGTCACATCAATAAATGGATTATAACTTGGAAATGTGATTAACTTGGTAGCTTAACATTTTCTGTGATTCCGAAAGTTAACGAAATTTTTTTCTATGATTATCCTCTGATTTTAAAACAAAATTAATTGAAATGCACCGAGCAACCTAATTGAAATCGAGTTAATTAATTTAAATAAATTTTAATTTAAATATTATAAAATTTTAAAAAATAATTTATTTTAAATTAAAAAAAATAAAATTAATAAATTATATTTATTAATTTAATGAATTATTTTATTAAAATAATTATTTTAATGAATTATTTTATTAATATATATATATAATTATTTTAAATTTAAAAAATTAAATTAATGAATTATATTTATTAATTTAATAATTTATTTTATTAAAATAATTATTTTAACAAATTATTTTATTAAAAATATATAAATTTATTTTAAATTTAAAAAATTATAAATAAAGTATATTTATTTTTTATATATTATCAATTTATCATCATCATTTATAAATATTAATATTAAATATTTAATTAATTTAATTTAATTTATATATTATCAATTTATCAATCATTATAAATTGAATTATTAATTTAATTTAATTTATTCTACAAATAAAGTGAATAAATAATATAGTAAATATTAAATTGATTATGTTTTATTTCCTCCGAATAAATAAATTCAACCAAATAACATTTGGTTATATTTTATGCTTCTAACTTTAGTTAGTAATCACGTAATCAAGATTATATATATGATAACTTGAATCAGGACATTTGGTTGAAGTTATTATTGATATTCTTGGTTATCTGTCTAAGGTTATCAACGTTGTTTGGTTCAAGTTATAATCCCTAAGTAATACAACATCACCACCATATTAAAACATATTTTTTATTTATAACCTGGGAATGTGATTGTCTTGACAACCTAAAATTTTCTGTGATTTTGAAGATTAACGAAATTTTTTTTTATGATTATTCTTCGATTTTAAAACTGATTAAATTGAAATATACCATGAAACTTAATTAAACTAAGTGAATTAATTTAATAAATTTTAATTTAAATACTTATAAATTTAAAAGAGATAATTTATTTTAAATTAAGAAAATAAAAATAAGGAACCATATTTATTAATTTAATAAATTATTTTATTAAAATAAAATTAAAGAACTATATTTATTAATTTAATAAATTATTTTATTAAAATAATTATTTTAATGAATTATTTTATTAAAAAATATATATCTATTTTAAATTCTAAAAATAAAATTAATGAATTATATTTATTAATTTAATAAATGATTTTATTAAAAATATATATTTATAAATTTAAAATTATAATTTAATAAATTTTTTATTTAAATAATTATTTTATTAAAAATATATAAATTTATTTTAAATTTTAAAAATTAAATTAATAAATTATATTTATTAATTTAACAAATTATTTTATTAAAATAATTATTTTATTAAAAATATATAAATTTATTTTAAATTTTAAAAAATTATAAATAAATTATATTTATGTTTTTATATATTATCAATTTATTATCATCATTAATATTATTAATATTGATATTATTAATTTAATTTAATTTAATTTAAAAATAAATTAAATTAAAGATAATATAATAAATATTAAATTGATTATATTTTATTCTCTCTAAATAAATAAATTAAATAAAATAATATTAAATTATATTTTATATTTCATAACTTTGATTATGTTATTATCTCATAATATATAACATAATATATATATATATATATATATATATATGATAACTTAATCAAACATATTTATGCACACATTCACATGCATCACATTTACGGAGGCAACCAAGCAACTATTATTTGTCATTTTGCAATTTGTGCTTACACAAACCAACGTCGGTACTAAATGGTCTTAAATAGTTGACAGTCAATTCCAATGGTTCATTGCACTTTTCTGTATCTACGTTAAGCATTCTCTTATTATCGAATTGTTAAACCTATTAAATACACGGCTTTCGGATCACAAAAAATTACAGTTACAATACTATTAATCGAAGTGTACCATGATTTGTTCCAATATTGTAAAAGTTGGAACAAGAAATCCATGCACGACAGATTTACAGATTTTCAAACCACTCCATACAATCGAACAAACAGTCAAGAGAGGAGAGATGCACTAGAAACAACCATCAAAAGTCTAACTGAACCACCACTGCTGAAAGGAAAAGCGACGCTAGTATTTAGTTTCACAACCACAGCTATTGAGATAAGGACCGAGGAGGTATACTGATTTTTTTACAATTCATTCACCACTGGATTTCCTCGGTTTTTCTTTCATAGTGGAAACTCACTTGGCCATCATGACTTTGACAAATTCATCATAGTTGATCTGGCCATCACCATCAACATCAGCTTCACGTATCATTTCAACGACTTCCTCATCGGTAAGCTTCTCTCCAAGATTGGTCATGACATGACGAAGTTCAGCAGCAGAGATGAAGCCATTTTGGTCCTTGTCAAACACTCTGAATGCCTCCTTTAGTTCCTCCTCTGAATCTGTATCCTTCATCTTGCGAGCCATCAAATTAAGAAACTCAGGGAAGTCGATTGTACCGTTTCCATCGGCATCAACTTCATTTAGCATGTCTTGAAGTTCAGCTTCTGTAGGGTTCTGACCCAATGAACGCATGACAGTTCCAAGCTCTTTGGTTGTGATGCAGCCTGTAGAAATTCCCCGAGGGAGAACATGGTCAATATACAGCACACGTGAAATTTATTTTCTTACTTCACCTTGATAAATAAATAGTTTCCAAAAAGATCTCATAACTTAAATACTTCCAATACAATCTGCCTTTCAGCAAATTAGATTTTTTCAAGTCATGTTCAGGCAAAACAGGAATATGACTTAAATACTGTACAGACAAGAGCAAAAAGAAACAAACGAAAAGGTTAAGATTCAGTCAAGCTTCTCAGGCAATCATCTACTTGATCATTTAAGTACCAAAGTAGGACTGGTAGCTATAGCAGAACATAAACCTACGTGCTCAGAATCATGATTTTTCAAACTGAAAGTCTGAAAATGAAGTCCATAAATAACCTGGAAACTAGAAGGATGGAAACGAAGTTTAGAAATTATCTTTTCTAAGAACAAGTTAACAAAATTCTTCAACATCAAGATTAACCAGCAATCATGTAGCCACTATAGTAATTTTCTTCCAGGAAAAGAGCTTTACGCTGTAATGGCAAAACATAATCATAGAGGGAACTAAATTGAGGTAAATTATTAGTTTAGCATGCGGACTGGTAGATTGCACATCAGAACGAACAAAAAGCTCTGGTAGACTACCAAAACTGTGTTAATTTTTTGCGAGTAAAGGTTTGCTCATGCTCACCTTGTTTTTATGGCATTTACTATTACACTTCAACAGATCACATAATGGATTTATTGTCTCATATCACTAGGTTGGTTAACTTTGGAGCTCTTGTATGCATCTTGACAAAGTTATAAACACACTTTTCAATTTGGACTTCAAATGGAATCTGAGAGCGCAGACTCAACCACATCAGTATTTACATTCCCTATATGATGATCCAATAGACCATCAACTCCATGGCAACTTTTTGGACATCACATCCTAACAAAATATTTTGGCCACAGGATTTGAAAATTAGGTTATACAATATAAAGTAATAATTGTGCCCCACTTGCTCTTTCCTTCAGATGTGTGAAGCACCCCATTTGTGAAAGCCACAAAAGATGCAATAAAACATGTAGAAAATGATTAGTATGCACAAACACATAACATATTATTTAACTCCTTAGCGATGCAGATTGGACCCAAACCTTTTATAAAAAGTCCACTTAAAATTCTAGTATACTACTGGTAGTTTTGTGTTTTTTCTGTTAGAGCTTTTGGCATAAATGCAATGTTGATGTCTTATCAAAAGTTCATGATTATGGCATGCAAGAAGATACATCTCGAGTGTTGAGTACCACATGTAATGCCCATTATGCCATAAGTATGACAATACACTAGGTTAAGCCGAATTTGCAAGAATTCCAGATAAAATTGTTGACAACTTGGATTCCCAAGCACATGATCTCCAAAATACATGTCCTAGCAATTGGTATCAGCCATATGTTGTGGACAATACAATAATGAGAAGAATGCATAATGAATTTTCTCCTATGCAAGGAGAGATTTGCATCACTATGCGGAGGTTATATTCTCTTCCGGCAATCCACTATTGTCACATTATGTTCCTCCTATCAAATTTACATCTTGGTAACAGATTAAAATTTTAGAAAATACTAGACTTTGTTGTTTCATTGTTAAAAGAGAGACTAACATAGATCCATTAAGCCTTTATCCAACCAAAAGAGCAAGCAGTAACTACAATTAACAAATAAATTAAATTTGATTTTTCAACTCATGGAAATGTTTAATGATTAGATGGTTGATAGGTTAGATAGGCTACTACACATCTATAAGATAAAAGAGAAAAAAAAAAGTTTAGATAGCTAAGATAGACTATGTGAAAATTCAACAAGTTTAATACTATCTCACCGACTAACAGTAAGATAAAATTTCCAAGTTTAGCACATCTCATATCATAGGCTATCATCATGTGGACTTCTAATGCTAGCTGAATAATTTAAAAAACCTCGAAAGCAATTTAATGTAGAAGGATTGTTAAGATTGATATTTTAGTTATGAGATACATATTACAATGATATTTACATAATACCAAATAATCAAACAATCAATAGTTGGTCTTTTCCTTTGTGGCAGTCTTCCTTCCTCAAGTCAAACATAAGCAGTAAAGAAGCCACCAGCTAAGTACACACCATTCCATTTGGATGCATGGACAACAAAGGTGACTAGTCACTTATACTTACTGAAGAGAACATCAGAGAGAATATTTTCCTATTAGAAATGAAACATCAAACACAAAAAGCATATAAATGATGGATTTAACTAGAATGGGTTCCTACTAGCTAGCTTTGTCTCCCAAATTCTGTTAACTCAAAAATGATATATAATTTCATAGTGGAACCAACAAAACCGTTTATATGAATTGGAATTGGTCTCGCCTAGTCATACTTTAACCTGAGCCAGTTCTCAAATTTTAGAAGGCTCAACTATCTTTTGTAGCAATGCCAATGAGTGCTATCATTTTTCTTTATTCTTTGTTTTCTATTTCTCATTCCTCCAGAGTGTTAGAGACAAAGACAAGGTTTATCATCATCATGGCAGATAGAAGAATCGACCTAGGTTGTACTAGAGGTATAGGGTTGGATCAAACCCACAAAAAGGTGGAGTTTAGCCTTACAAAAGACAATAGTCATCTCCAAATTCATCTTTCAAACATACCTCCAACAATTTAAAACGAGAATCATGCTTATGTAATCTTATACTAACACAGCTAGATTCTCTTAGTTTTCATTAATTTTAGTTGCGTTTTGTGTGTGTGTTTTTTCTAAGATAAATACTTGTTGGCATGTTAGGGCGCAATTTGAACAGCGAATCTAAACATCTCACGAGAGGCTCAAATTTGAGAAAATTATCTATACCACAAGATACAACAAAGGCGGACTCATTTACCAGCAACGATGATGAGAAATCATATCTGTCGTCCCAACTCCCAACTCTCTTGATCAGTGAAAAAGAACAAAAAAAAAGAAAGGAAAATCAATCCCTATTCACAACTAAGAATAAACTAGCTGAATGAACCATTCATCCTGTCTGGTCACAGAATCATGCAATCCTAATTTCCAAAAAGAAAAACCATGACATCCTAACAAAAGGAACGTTATATGTCTTCCAATCATCAAATCTCAAAACAATAACAATAATCGAGGTGGTGAAGACAAGCCGACTAGAGAGAATAGCAGCGCCCGCAATAAGTAGGGGAAAAAAAGAAAGAAAGTTTTGGTACAGATCTAGCAGATGAGATCCAAAAAAAAAAAATTGAGATTCCGAGGGTTTAACCATCGCCATCCTTGTCGAACAAGCTGAAGGCCTCCTTGAACTCGGCGATCTGTTCGTCGGTGAGCTGCTCCGTCATGCCTCCTGCGCTATCGGCCGAACCCGCGACCGGTGAAGAAAACAGAGACCGACAAAGAAGAAGAAAGAAGAGATGACGCGAGCGTCTGATGCCCTCGAGCTCTACTTCACCTTGCCAACGACTTCGAGCCACCGAACCGCCAGTCAACCGAACAGGCCCACGACAGCTATACGATTTCGAGGAAGTGCGATCTGGGCCCTAATCAAGTGCCTAGTTAAATAATTTAAATAAATTAGATTAAAATTATATCAATTTATTTTAAAATAAATTTAGATGGATCGTGATCAGGCCTACAATCTGAATAGATCGATCTGTAATAAACTTGAATTGGTTTTGAATTGAAAAAGATTATTTTTTTTAAATTTAAAATTAAAATAAAAAATTTAATGAATTAATAAGTATGATTCATCAAAATTGTAATCTAAATTTAAAAATTCAATTTGACTTATTTAAATTATAATTCTAATTTAAAATTTTTAATATTTTTCTAATCTACCAAATTGATGGACTGATCCATGTCATCTAGTCATATGATAAATTTTTAATTGGTTGATCCATCCCGTTATAAATGATAGTTCTATTTGAGAACAAGTGAAACGTTGAAAGATGCCATTTTTATGTAAAACTTGATGTATGTAATGTTGGAAATTTTGAATTAAAAATAGATAACGAATTTAATTCTACATTGAAAATTTTATGACGATGAGATTAATTTATAATAAATTATAAATTTGCTATTGCGAATAAGAATAAAATCAGAAATTTCATACTGGGGAGAGGGCAACCGTATTGTTATACTTTCTACATTAAAAAATTATCCCTGGGCTCCGTCTCCAATTGTGAATACTTTCTCATCGATGCATATATGAGGACAACAATTTAGAAAACTTCATATATATTTAATCTTTTTGTTATGAATCTCATCCACATATAAATATGAAATACAATTTTAAAAAACAATGTGAGATCTTTATTAAGAAAGAATGATTATACATGAATTCCTTATGGATGACTTAACAAATCACCATCTTTTAGCTTCGAGATTTCCGTGCACATCTTGATAATCACATCATTAAAATTATGAAAAATAAAATATAACTTAATATTATAGGGAATAAAATATAATCTAAAATGAATCACAAATGCCCCAACTTCAAATTTCGTTGCATTAACATAACTTTTATTGAGACCAAGCTTCATTCAGACTTATTTAGATACGCATGCAAATAGAAATCCAAGGTACGATTATAAGATAGATTTCACCTTCATCTAAAGCTTTAGTCCAATCACACACCTCGTTGCCATCGACCATAATCAAACCCTTTTTTCAAAACTGCACATAACGAAAGTAAACAGTCAAGGAGGTATGCAACATACGAAGCAAAGAAAAAAAATTACAACTTAAAACCCATCCAAAGGACAAACATAAGATTAGATCGCAGGTTGTAGGTTCATGAGATTCCAATCCAATTACCATCCTATCTGAGATTGGAATCATTCAGACAACCTATTTCTCACAGGTTCAAGTCGTGAAAATAACATATTACAATACAGGCCTTTCTAAGCCCGCATTGACAGGATCTTCATGATTTATCTTGGGAGAACCTTTTTTTGTTGATTTAATCAAATTTTCTTCCTAATTCAACGTTATAAATAACAATGCACCGCCTCTAGTTATATATGAGAACTGACACTCATTCGCATTATTTTCTTAGCTTACCGAGTAGCAAGAGTATATCTTAGGTCCAAACAATGAATATGCACGTAGTAGAGAACTATAGATCCATATAATAATGACTATTCAAAAGAAATATTGAGAACAAGGTGGTACTTGTTTAAGGAGAACTGTTCAAATCGACTAGTAGTTGGAATTGGGCGACCAAGGTCATTGTTTGATACATTCCTGAAAGCAACAAAAATGTGAACACTGTATTAGAAAAAATAAGTATTGTAGGGAATAAAAAATGTCTATTAAACCTAGTCTTGCAGTGAATAAATTAATGTATATTCAAACCAAAATCGTAGTACTTACAAAACCATGAGATTAGGATTTTCAAGAATTTCCCGTGGAACATGACCAGTCAAATGGTTATTGTTGAGCCGTCTGGAAAACAATAATCTAAATGTATTAGTTTGATAGTTGTACAAATAGACGGTGAACATCCTTAAAAAACTACAGGAAGATATAATTTTCTACAACTTAAAACTATAAATACCGGATATCAGGAACACTATTCAATTAACTTAACCATAAGTTAATGATATATCTATTTAGTATGATCCCACCGACAATATAAAATAGTTATTTGATGGATGGTTTTCATAACAAAATCAAAGCTGAAAAAATGATGACTTACAAGAACAATAGACGTTTCAGGTTCCCTAATGTTGGAGGGATGGCACCAGAGATATTGTTATAATACAAATCCAGGCTAATAAGATTCTTCAAGTTACCTAATTCTGCTGGTATTGTTCCTTGAATGTTGTTATGGTAGAGTTCCCTACATTAGTAGTAATATAAAGTATTATAGACTTTGGCTAATATTGAGAAGTATTAGTTTGCTCAACCATAAATATGCCGAAGAAAAGCACAATACTTTAAGAAGATCATGACAATGTTCTTCATTATCAAAGAACTAGAGTGAAATTTCATCCAGAAACTATGATAAATTCTATGGCATCTAACATGCAGCTCAAGTAGGAAATATTTGAAGCTTATCAACCATAAGTTTATGGAATTCTTATCGATACTTGTTCCACCAGAAACTTCACATGAATCTTGTTTTACATGTGAAATTAAACTAGTATCAGTTAAAATGAACCAAAATAAAACTACAAAGGTCAGAAAGAGGCAAATAAGCCTTATTTACTGAATTCTACTTGATTCAATGCTCACCGATATATCATCAAGAAAAACCAATCTAAGTTAGTGAGAATGATCAAATACTATTTTACTTCCCAATAATCATCAATAGATGATCCAAAACCTCTTCATCCAAATCTCATAATCCAAAAACATGATTAACTACATGTCTAAACTCTAAAGCTATAGTTTAGGCTATAGATATGGAAATGGAATGGATACCTGCCCTGATTCATCTTAGTTTCTATATAAATAGAAGTGGATCATCTTGTAGTATAATATAGATTGTTTGCCTGTTGAAAAGAATGTGCCATCTATCTAGGGCTAGTGCACTCAGATTTTCAGGTCATGACTTCCTCTCTCATGTGGTAAATGACAAAAAGAAATCTAAGTGGTAACTTAATTGATCGATATGTTCTCTCATGTTCCTACCATATCTAGATGTTTGTATATATGTGATAATAACTGAAGTAAAACTAATATAACTCCCAACTTCAGTTCCTTTATGCATACAAGCTAAGGATGAAAGAATGATTCATACACAAACTAGACATCATTAATATATGGAACCAAATAACTAAACAGAATTTCGAATGAAAACTTTCACAAGCATGCTTGAACCACATTCAGATAAATAGGGAAATAATAAACAGAATGAAAAACATAGGAACTAAGACTGGCACGTCAACTATAAAATCACAGCTAAAGACATGATTCTTACAAATATTGTAGGAATTCAATATTTCCAAGTTCTGGAACAAGATGACCAGATAAATTTGAATATACCAAGTCCCTGTAAAAAGCACTACGTGAATAACCAAAAATATGAATTATGAGAATCAACATACAGCAAAAAAACAAAATTAGTATATTAAAGTCTGATTTGAAATGTTAGATCTGATACCAATAAATTGAAATAACTGCTCAAACTTGTAATTTTTGCACCTACTACTTTGAGATTTAGATTAAGGAGACACACCATCTAAAACTTAATGTTGCATTTTTGAGGAGGTTGTAGTCATACAAATAATGACTACCAAAGAGTAAGACACAAAACATATACTTTCAACAAATTCAGAAAAAGAAAATTGCTGTATTTTCCCCCTTCTCGTACATTTCAATTATTCAAAACTTCATAAGTTAAAGAGGATTTTTGCACCTTTGCCAAGTTTCACATGCACAAAACATACGGCTACCATTGAACTTCTGCAATATTTTCATTGTACCAGTGAGAAACTCAATAATCAGAGAGATGGTGCACATGCATAATCTCAAGATTGTTAGAGATCATCGAATTTCAATATCATGATGCCACAAACTCTTTTTACATGAAAAGTGCAATACAAAACCATATAAACGCTGCCATTTCAAATTTATACTTATATTCCTAAAGTCCCTCCCATCAAGATTGCCAAGATAAATTACAAAATTTAAAAAATCGTTTAAACCTTGAAGCCGATCAAAAGATTTAATGGTTGATTAGCAACTCAATGAACCCACAGACATGCCTACCCATCTTACTCCATCCCATCGTGAGAAAGTTCCAAATTTTAGAGAAATCAAAAGATAACTTAAAAAGTCGACAGGAAAACAAAAAAAGCTAAAAAATGCATACACTCGCGTGACGCGATTTTCTTGGTTGCAAGTGATGTGGAACCAAGTGCACGGAGTAGCAATCGTCGCGTCCCAGCTCTCGAGCATCCTGTCAGGATCCGAGAGACTCTGTCGTAACGCGACCAGAGCGTCGGCGTCGGAGTTGGAGATGACCAACGGCGGCAGCAGCAAAGCCGCCGCCAGGGCAACTGCTAGGATTCCTGTCGTTACATCCCCAGCGATGGCCATGGCGCCTCCCTCAGGAAAAAGACTGGCACTGACCAGGATCTGGAGTTGGAGGTGGGTTTTGGTAGGAATTCGAAGGCGCTGAGGGAAGTAAAAGCAGTGAGTTATAAAGAGCAGGTTGCAGGGAAAAGATTCGCACTGACTAGTGTCCAAAAGTGCACTTTTTTTCTAAAAATGTTTTTTCATCTATTTTAGTCTAAATTAAAAATAAAAATAATAATAAATACAGTGAGTTACAAAGGAAGGTGTTGAGAATTTCCAAAGTTGCACGTAAGTATTGAGAATTTTTTAAAGGTGCACTCTTTGCTAAAATATTTTTTTTACATCTATTTCAGTCCTAAGTTAAAATAAAAAAATAATTTTTTTAACCTTCATGAGGAATTGAGGATTGAATAACCTGATTTTTTTAACGAATAATTTTTAAAGTATGTCAAATGAGAGAATATAGAATTTAAGTTAGGAAATCTCATTCATATTTTAACATGAGAAGAGGAACGAAGAAGGATTCTTAGGCTAAGGTTTAGCCTAACTTAAACACATGGTTAAACATATCAAAAAGGGATAGATTATTAATGCAATCAATCTCTGATCAAAATTGACCAAGTTGACCAAGCTCAAGTTACCTCGAGTTGAAGTTTTGATATTTGATAAATATGTTAAGTTGATTGAGCGAAAAGTCAAGTATATCAAGGTTGATTGGATACTTGATACAATACAAAAAGTTCAAGTGAGTTATTGGTGATCGGACACTTGACAGTCGGAAGTCCAACATAGAGTTGACACAAGACAGAAAGTTCAAGTGGATGGTGGACGGAACACTTGGTGGTGGTGATGGAAGTCCTAGCAAGTTAAGGTTGTTCAAATGTTAGGCAATAATGAAACCTCAGCAAATTAAGGTTGATTGGATGCTAGGAAGTGATAACATCCCAGTAGGTCAAGGCTGATCAAATGTTAAACAATGATGAAATCTTGGTAGGTCAAAGTTGACTAGATGCTAAGCCGAAAAATCTCGATGAGTCAAAATTGATTAAATGTTGAGCAAAAGAAATCTTGGTAGGTTATCAATCGGATACCAAGCAAGATGAGAATTCAACTTAGTAAAGTTGAAATAGGAGAGTATTAGTCGATTGATAGAGCATATCGATCGATGAACTGTAAACTTCGAAATTTAGATTTTAAGGTATTTTCAAGATTTGTTATAGTAATTAGGGTTTCTAACTAAGGTTGCTACAATATTCATGATTTATTGTAAACCCTAAAACCTAAAAATTAAAGCTTTCTATAGTAATTAGGGTTGCTACATTAACTTTGGATTTGCTATAGTGATCATGTTTAGGATTATTGTTATTTGCTACAATACCAATCAATTGATGAGTTCCAACAATTGATTAGTGACACTATAGCAACGAACATAATGTTTCTGAATCGATTGGTTGATTTGACTGGAGGCAAACAATCAATTGGTAGGTGAAAAAGAGTTGTTCTGTTGGTTTAAATGGTCGAATTCGATGGCAATCAATTGGTGAAGTCTAGCAATCGATTGCTAGGTAAAAATTAGCTCGAAGAGCAGCTTAATAAAAAGGATTTGGAGGAGGTTTCTCGTTGTCGAATCTTGAGGGGTTAGAGGTGAAGTGTTGCTATATTTCCAACCATCAGTAGGCTATCCAAAGCAACAAGCAAGCTTCCAAAGTAAAATTTTCATATGTAAAGTTTATTTTACTTTCATTTGCTTTTGTATTTATCTTTCTTGTTGTATTCTTATAAGAACAAGATTATAAGAGACTTATTTACCTCCGCAAGATATCCAAAAAGAAAAAGATTCTAATGGAGGGAGATCGTTAGAAATAGTATCTTAGATTAGTTATCTCAAGGAGACGGATACCAAATAAATTTTGAAGTTGTGCATGTGACATCAAGTTTGATTCAAGAATTCTGCTATGTACGTAATCAAACGATGAACACAAGATTAAAATGAGAAATGATCGAAGCTATTCATCCCCCTCTAACTTGCATAAGTCATAACTATCAACACTTTGGGGAGTCTTTGCTAGAGTCTCCCAAGCTTCCTTTGAAATAGTAGCATCAGTCACCTTCTCAAACATTAAATCATCCAAATATTAATGAATGAGGATAAGGGCCTATATATTGATCTTTCATCCTATCTTTGATAAACCATTCTTCTCTACTTGAGATAAGTCCTCTTTATTTTGAGGGTTCTTCTTGTCTTTCTCTACAACCCCCACACATCTTGAGAGCCCACAAAAACTTTCATCTTGAGATTCCATGTCTCATAATTCTCCTCCGTGAGCGAGAGAATTAAAAAGAAGCAATGTTATTATTGGTCATCTATCAAGAGTTATAGGCTCACCAAATTCGCTCTGATACTATTTTGTTAGAGAGAAAGAGGATAAAATTGAGAGTGTGAGAGGATATAACCTTCTTCTCTATATTTTTTTATATTTCACTTCAATAAAGGTGAAATCCGCCATCCCAACCCCACACAGTTGGCCCCACAAATTGTATTTCAAATGCAAGTACATGGAGGTATTTATACATACAAGAGAACAATATCTAGGTACTCCTCTAGATGAATAAATATTAATTTTCTAAACTCACATTCAATGAATGTGATAGAAGATGAAATACTTATTTACTCTTATTCAAGATACAATGAATATATTCTACCCATTCATATTCATATCTAGAATAGTTTAACTTTATATTTTCAACAAGTCCTGCCTGCCCTAGCACATGTGTGTGTACCTGATCAAGTCAATTCATGCTCATGCATACTTGGTCAATGGTAGCAACGGCAAAATGCCTACATTGGTGAGGCAATAAGTGTGGCCGATGAGATTGGACAAGTGCTTTCGGGGGTCACCATCTATAGTATGGTGATTTGAATGAAACAAACAACAAACTAGAGCAATATTTTGAATATATTTTGCAAATCTATTCCATGGTGACCAACTCGACTATATCCTAAAAATATTAATTTATCAATTTGTCAAATTTATCAAGAGAGCTTAAAATCGAGAAGGATACACATGAGGCAAGATAGTCACAATTGAGATTTAGAAGGTGGTCTTTCGGATAGGATGAAGGGAAAAAAAAAACTTACAACATATGCATAAATGGTTGATTTTTCTTTTTAATAAAAATAGACTTATCATGTATATCTAATTGTACAATGTTCAATAAAAATTAGTATTTTTTAAAAAATATCTCATGTAGCTTTAATATGTATACACTAAATTATTTAATTTTTTTTATAGTAGGCTAAAAATAAAATAAAATGGTGTATTTCTAAAGAAAAGTTTTGGATGTGAAAGACTATTAATTATAACTTTAGATCTTTATAAATTCGGCTACATTTCCAATTTAATTTAAAGTATTAATTACTTCATAAAGTTGAAGATCTTAAATTAATATTATAATAATTTATTTTCTTATATAAATGAGTAAGATATTATAATCATCAGGAAGGTGGTTGAGAAGATATTGAAAAGTCGAAGAGGGCCACTTTGCAAGTAAATTAAAACAAAGAAGTACGTTCAGTCAGCGAGAAGTACAAAAACTAAGAGTCTTTAAGCGAACTTCTATTGCATTATCTCGACATGTTATTGATATTAATAAATGGTTTCCATTTGTTTTTTTTTTATTTACAGAGAGTGCGATTCAATAAGTTTCTTAGTTGTCTAGTTAATTAAAAGCTAAGGAAGAGGCTTACAGTTATTGTCTTTTACCTTGCAAATTAAATTACAATACATATCATATCGCATTCTTAGATATTTTGTGTCTCCAAATTAAGATACAAGCCTCAGTTACTAAAATTGTAAAATGTGCATCGTTTTTTTTTTTTTCAGAAAAGTGATTATGAATACTAAAGAAGGAAAAAAGAAATCCAGCAAACTGTAAGCAAACGGTTTCCTATACACATGAGGAGCACAACCACATCGTTACCTCGGGAGATCTCGTATTTAGATTTGACTGTATACCTGCAGAATCGATCTATAGATTCTGTCGTTTATATAGTCTCCAGTTGCGCACTTGATTCAGTGACGGGTGCAGCTCCCAAAGTCGGCCATTTGAGGTTCATAGTACGGTGGCGCCGCCGCCGACAAGAATCCCCAGAAGTTCTCCAGCATCTGCGCGTCGAAGCCCCCGCCGAACACTTCGCTCGGAGCCACCAAACTGTTGCAGGGATCCACTGACATCGACGTTGTCGTCGATCCAGTAGCGCCGTCAGACGGCCGCAAGAAAGCCGGCGGCGGTTCGGCGACAGAGGCGGCGGAAGCGATGGCGTCGACGTCGGAGTCCCGGCCGGTGAGCTTCTGCACGAGGGCGCGGAAGGTAGCGGCGCTGGCGGTGACCCTCATGGGGTTGGAGATGTAGACGACCTTGACGGGCTTCTTCTTGGCGATCGACCGGCCGAGGCACTTGCGATGGGCACCAAGTATTTCCTCCATGTGGCTGATCGATAGGAGAAGGAAGGGAGTTGGGAGCTTTATAGGGCCGAGCTGAGGTTGTGCCGTCGCCGCCGGAGCACTGGCTGCTGCTTCCTGGAAGCAATGAGATTGGGAGGAGACTAGCTAATTAATAAACAAAATAAAAAGGATATTTTTGTCAAGGAGTGGACAGATCGAGAGGTGTAGAACAATTAATGAATTAGACGTCAATGATTGCTGCTGCGTGGCGTGGCGTAGCGTAGCGTGGCGTGACCTGCCTTCCAGGAAGATCAGTAGCTGGGGATGATCAGGGTCAACGTACTCAAGCAGATATTAAATTGAGGATTGTGATATATTAGTCAAATTGATTAAGCTAATTGAGTTAGCAACCAATTTTGAATTGAAATAATCAAACGAGATCTTAAAACCATATATATATTGAACATATATATAGTTAAGTTAGTTGAAATATTAGGTTAATAAAAAGCTAAACATGTGTTGAAGAAATTTTTTTTTTCACATTTTACTCGTAATTTCTTCCTATTCCATTCACAGATTACTCGTAATTACTCGAAATTTTTTATTGCTACTGTTGCAAAGTTTGGGAGACACACATATTTGTTTATTATAAGGGATGTTTTAGCTTCATAATGGGTTTAAGTTGAAATAAAATTTAAGCGAAGTCATTATTCACGCATCACATGTGATCGCATTAATGATATCCGCGTAATTTCAGCATAAAATTTAAAATAATTTTGTGTGATACATAAAGTAGCATACAAATAAATAAAAAAACATATTCTAGTTATTATTTTTCACCAAAAATATTTTCATTGTAGCTGACAGCAGAAAAACTACTATACGTACGGTAGTTGTCTCACTAACTTTATTTCGACAAAGACAATAAAATGTATTAATATTAAGGTGATGGAGGAGTGTGAAACTTTGTCTCTGGCTTTGTCCTTAATCAAGGCGACATTTTCCCATTTCTTTGTTGTTTAATTAAGCAGCTCTCGGCCAAAGCAAAGTTTTAATGACTGAAAGAGACAGACTTATACGTCTGGATTCTGTGAACTCCAGTAATCTGTACGTGGCCACAGCGTATAAGCCATAGGCTCAGTGTTTTTACTTGAACTGATGCATTCATCTGTTCTGTCTCTATCGATGCGACTGCTCAACAAATATTTATTTATTTATCTTGAAAAAATACTTTAAATTTTTGCTGACAAAGTCAAGGTCTGAGAAAGAAACAACAACAGGAAACTGCAAAGTTTTCCACACTTTGTCAAGGAAGTTTTCGATCGCCTGAATCACTTCAACTCCACATGCTTATCTTCTTTGAATGTGGAAGCACCGGTGGTTGTTTCTCTTCTCTTTCCTTGGAATTACTGCGACTGCTGTGACAGGAAGTTTCATGTGAGAATCGTATGATAATATTAAAAGTATTTGTCTAAATCAAGAGGAGCTTTCATGTGATACTAGAATGGAGCTCCTTTTTGGCGTTTTGGCTTGTTTTTATTTATCTCTTTGAATTTTTTTCTTTGTTAATTATTGGAGATAATCACATGCATTAAATTAATTTTCTGGTAAGTGAAGGACTTGTCTTGTTTTGATTGGCTGTTTTGTTTATTTATTTTCTTTTTTTTGGCTGTCAGTGGCTTGAAATGCATGGTAATTGTTTTGTCTTGGAGCGTCCATAATAAAAAGATATTTCCTGTGATTAAAAGTGCAAGTGTATAAGAAATTATTTAAATAAAAGATAATAAACAATATTTGGAAAGAATATATAACTAGTTAATGCAATTTAGGCGGTTCATTTGTAATAATATAAATTAAATATAATAAATATACATTTCATTTTTTAAAAAAAATATGAAGAAGTTATTTCCATGATTTCCTAAAAATTATATTTTAAGTTGGGTTCTCAAGAATATCTTTTTAAATACTTTACGGAGGAAACTTAAAATTTTATAAAATTATTTTATACGAAATTTAAATACAAGCTTAGACAGAAACTGATTGTATTATTTCATATTCACGCTCTTAATATAATAATGGAAATGATTTTAGAAACAATTCATGAAATAATATACATATTAATCACATAACTCAATCAGATCTAATTTTATACAATGAAGCCATATATATTAACCTTTACTTTGAGGCTGTTAATTAGTAATATATGTTTTTAAATTCTTTCGATATAATAATTATACTAATAACTACACAAATTATTATTTTTTAATAATATATAATGTGAAAGTCTATTTATTTAATGATAGATCATTTTAAGGAGAAAAAAGTTTTTTTCAAGATTTCAAAAGGTTAATTTCCTTTTCTCTTCTTTTATTTTTTTTTAATTCAGATATTTAATTTTTTCGAAACAAATTTTAAAAAAGAGTTTCTACAGAGCGATCACTTGTTTGGGCCGAAAAATGGGCTTTAAGTTGAATTGGGCTTCAATCCTTTTTTCTTCGGATCGACGCATGAATCGTGCCGTCTCCATACAGGCGAAGAGATCTGCGGAGATCTGGCGGCAGCGGATTGATGATATCGCAATGCGAAGCTTGTCGATGGCGTCCGCGCTTCGCTCCCTGGCTTCTCCGATCTTCGTTTTGCACAATCTCAGAGCGCCATGCATCGACTCTGCTTCCAGGTCGCCTTCCTTCAAGGCGTTTTTCCACCCTAAATCCTCTTTCTCCTCAAGACAGCGCCTGCGTATCTCTCCTCCCTCCTCTTCCTCCTCCTTGAAGTGGAACTCGTTCATGGCGGACGCCCCCAGGTTGCAAAGTCGAGGTTGCTACATTTCCACTTTTAAACCCTCTTTTGACATGACAACTAGATAGCTAGATAGTTACGATTTCGAGAGAAACTGTCTTTTATTTTCTTTTTATGGATGGAGGAGATTAATTGTGCTAAAATTATATTTTATTTGTATTCAAGTAATAAAAGTTTGTTCTTATGGCTTGTTTTTATAGCCGAGAGAACTTTCACAGCTAATTAAATGGCGAGGTTTTAGGATTGATATGTTTTGTTTATCCATAGTTTGTTTCAGTGCTGGAATCAGTGGAAGAGAGAATAAAGAGCTTTTGGTACAACATCTACTTGTTGGTGAAGACAACCTTAAACTTTTGCTGGAGCTCCAGCAGCGAATTTCTGGAGGTTTTTCTGCATTTCAACTTCCTTTTTTTGCACAACGATTTGTAATATTCAAAAGTGTTGCAATAGTGTCTAATATCTGAATAAATGATTTCTCTTTTAATACTTAATAGGACGAACCAATTTGCTGTCAATGTTTTTGCCTGAAATTTGTAGTGTTATATCTTGGTAATACGAATGCTATGAAAAAACAAAAGCTACCGTCTAATATGCAAATGCTTAGCTCGCCTGGTCCACAGGGAGATAGTGTGGATAGTATCTTGTAAGCAAAAAGCCAGATGAGATGAGCTGCAACTTGATATGGTTGAGTTCCCCTAGACATTAAGCATTTTATAACATCATGTCTGATTTCATAGTAGCCATTACAAAACCTTGTTAACATTGGATTTGTTTCACATTTTATGTGCAGTTACAATTTATCTATATGAATTTCTGGTCTTCAATCTCTCATTTTACCATTTTTCTGAACAACTTTCTTGATTTGCTATATCATTGTTCTTAGTGATATTCTAGTCTTTCTCCAGGGGTGGATTTAAGTGATTTAGCCGTGGAGTACTCTTTGTGTCCCTCAAAGGAAAATGGGGGGATGCTTGGATGGATAAGAAGAGGGCAAACGGTACTTTTGCATTTTTTATCACATTGATTAGTTTTAATGAGAGCTAGTCAGCAAAAATGTATGATGCTTATTTTGAAAACCGTCTAATTGTTATGAAGATGAAGTGTCATTCTTCTGTTATATTCTTGGGTACGGTGTTCATTAATCCTTGTCAATATTCTGATAATGTTTTTCAACTAACTTTTCAGGTATTGGTTCCTCTGTGCTCCCAAAGTCTTATTGGTGTGCAAACCTTTTACTGATAGCATTTTTGTGAATATTCAAAAGAGAAATTAAAAGTTTGTCACTAATAGTGCAATGAAAACTCACTAGGTCTGCTTCCTCTATTTGGGCATGAATTTTTTTTCAGACTCTTAACATGCTTTGCAAAATATTCTAGAATTGATAGAGTTTAAGAAATTACTTTTCTATCAGAACAGGGAAGGTTGAGATGAAATGCACTGTTTTGGGAATGTTTAAGGATTTTCTATTTTATTAAATTTATTAACCTCTTGTTTGTTGATTTTATTAATGTGGTTTGATTTTCCTTTTCTCACGGGTTATTGTCATGGTCATGTGATTGTTCTACTTGTATCATGATCTCCTAAAATATCTTTCTTTTACAATTTCTGAGGTAAAACATTCTTGTCCACCTGATAGCAGTATTTATTGTCTCATGGAAGTGCAACAATGGTATCTTGTAAGCTTTAATATTGGAGAAATCTGACCAGGTTCCTGAATTTGAGGAAGCTGTATTTAGTGCTCCTTTAAACAAAGTTGTGCGCTGTAAGACTAAATATGGATGGCACCTTTTGCAAGTGCTTTCTGAGAGGTATTAATTGTATGCATCTTGTGGTTTCTCACCTTTTCACATTTCACATATTTGCCAGAATAAATTTCCTGCATGTTTTGCATTCCTAGGGAAGAATCAATTCTGCAAGATATTAACCCTGAAGAACTTCATTCAAAAATGCAAGATCCAGGATTTTTTGAGGAAGCTCAGTTGATAGATGTTAGAGAACCCGAGGAAGTGTGAGCAAACTTCTTTTTGTTAATATTAACCAAGCTGCCATTTCAGTGTGCTTGTATCATTAGTTAAACATATGTTTCATGGTAAAAGAACTGCAGAAACACACATGCAGCTTCTGAAGCATTTAAACTGATATGAGTTCTCATGGTTAGTAATTGTTTTACTTGGAATGCTATTAGACTTCAAGGTTTCATCACAAATTCATTTTCTTCACTTAATATTGTATCTGTTATCAAGAGATAGACACACCATTAGTTCTATTAAGTTCTAGAATTTACTATCGTTAGGCGATTTACTTTCATAGTTTTTGAGAGCACATTGGTAGTTCATCATTTTCAAGCTGACTTAGTTCTATTGACCTATTCAACAAGTTAAAATCCAGTCCCAGATAGTTGTCTAGCCTCCAATGGATTATAAGACTTTGTGTTTGTATAGATATATTGTTACGCCCCGGGAGACGACTTTCCGAGAAATTTCGGCAGCATCTCCCCTGTAACAATTGACTTTCCCTGAATACAAACACATATATAAGGCTCACACGGCCAATCCATAACATGCTATGGATTTATACTGACAAATAAAAGTAAACAGAATGCTCACCACAATCCTATATACACATCCACACAATATGACCCACATGGTCAAGAATAACATCCTACTATATAGTATCACAACCACGCATGTATATCAAATTCGTCCAAAAATCCGATAAACAATCCGAAGTAAAAACAAATATCGACTCATCGGAAAACAAGTACTCGAATGGAATAAACGCCAAAATAAGTCCAACACATGTATGCTGTAAAGTAAATAAACCAAACACATAATGTTCGGGACTAGCAGTGCAGCTCTCCAGACGGCATCAACCTGAAATAGACAAACAGGTAAACGGGATGAGTTCCAAAAGAAACTCAGCGGGTATCTAGCAGATATGTGTATCAAAGCTATCAACAGTAATAACATGATGTACAGTCTACTGGAAGGTAAATAAGGTAGAAAACTGAATAACAGTAGATCTGTACATACCAGAGTCCGATAATCAATAGTAAGGTGAAAGGTAATCCCCAAACCAACACATAGGTATCCTGTGCATGCATGTCATCCAAGTGCATCAAACAATTGCAGCAATCACAAACAAATGCAATAGTGCAGTATGCACATGATGCAATGCATGTCCTGGTCACCCCTGACGCCAGTCGGATCAGTCACCCCTCTAGTGGTGAGGTCGCGTGGGAGCCAAAACCCGTCTGAGTACTCATCCACAGTGGTGAAGTCGTCGAGTGGGTAGGGCTGTGACCTCTGTGCACTCTGCCGTCACTGCTCCTGCGCGACCGAGTGGACAGGATGTCCTCAAGGTGTACACCTATCCTGGTACCCAAATCATAAGTGGGCGAGCAAGCTCTCATCTCCTGGTCACAATGACAGAGGAGGGATCCCTGTATGCTACCACGCTACGAAACCACTATCCTGGGTGGCCTAGCGGAAGCTCCTGTCAGGGCAAGTATGCACCAACCTAAAGGTTTCCACTAACCCATGAGTGGAGTGTGTGTGTAAATCATATACAAGTGACGGGCTCGAACTGTGCTACAACTATAATAGGAGCGACTCGACTAAAATAGGAGCAGGAGCAGATGATCACAAGACATGCAATTACACACACCCTTTGGTTGGTAGCCCGCATGTAACTGACGCCGGACTCAACAACAATGGAATCCCGCACGTCAGTTATGCAATATATGCAAGCATGATGTATGACACTAGTCTATGCAGCATATATCCAAATGCATATCCATCAGTATGATCCATGCACCACCTATCCATCTACCAGTCCATGTCATATGGCCCCATAATCAGGAATATATCAGGTCTCATGTCTAGTATAAACACCGATACAGAGTAAGATAAACCAGACTAAAGCATATGAACAGGTATCAGGTGGTGTCAAAAATCCATAAGTATCAGATAGCTAAACATGGCAAAGGTATTAGATGATAGCAAGATAAATGACTACTGATATCCACAATATGAGTAAGTATCCAATATTATCAAATAGCACTAATAACTGGTATAGAAAGCAGATCATGATATCAAGTGGAATAGATACGAACAGGATCATGAATTACTGATAGCATGTAATACACATATCAATAAAGACATATCTATAAAAGATAAGTCAAGGTACCCGCCTGCCAAGATAGGTTACGTGTAATCGTAGGAAAATCCAACTAACCGCAACCAAATAATAGTCGGATCAAAGTCCTGCAGTTAAAGTCACTGCCCATCAATACCAATATATATATCTGTGTAATAAAATCAACCATAGGGTTAACTTAAATGAATCCATCTAACAGTCAGCTAATCGATCCAACATATCAACACAAAACTAATACACTAACTAATTAGATCAATTTAAGAATCCACCAGATCCATAACATCAGTAACCTAATCCTTTCTTTCGGACCCAACCGAAATCAAGTACAAATGCAAACAATAGAGCTCTTACCTTAGATCTGAACTCAAAATCCAATGAATCTCAGCTCCACCCTTGAGCAATCTGCTCTGATTAAATCTCCTACAACAAAACCAATATTACATCATTCTGATCACCACCATCGTTTGCATCATCCTAGTTTAGAATCAATTACAACCATAGAACCCCTTACCTCAGCTCGAACCTTAGCACCAACGATGCTGGATCAACACTGTCGATTTCAAGCCTCCCTGTCCAACAATTTAATCCCACAAAATCACCAAAATCTCTATGAAATACAATCTGAACAGCCACTTGGATCAAAAATTCCTCACCGGCAGAGAACCGTGGCTTTTCAGACGTCCTAGAAATCGAAGAAAAGAAGCCAGTAGCTGGCCAACCCAATCAACTCTTCCGATTCGCTGCCTGCTCACGCTCACGCTCGCCCCAACTCGCCGCCGTCCGAGATCCCTTCGGCGAGAACCAAGGACCAACCGAACCAATCTGGCCTTGAAATCCCAAATCAAAAACTCAATCAAATCCAAGCTCACAATCAAGAACAAACCTAAGATCTAACCAGATCTAGATCACCCTTACCTTTCGGCTTCCTTTCCTTCCGATTTACCGCCGCCGCAAGCTTCCGTCACCGCCGATTCAAGCTCTTCCGGCAAGATCTAACCCCTCCGTTCAAGCCTAGGTCGCCAGCGTTCCCTCCTTGGCTCCGAGCTCCGGCTTTGGGTGGCGAAATCTCTCGGCGTCGGCGAAGGGATGAAGCGGCGCTCGCGATCGGGAGAAAGCAAAGGATCGCAAGGTGAAGGGCGAGGTGAAGGTTACTGTAGGTTTCTTATCGGGCGGTTTTTGGTTAACGGGTTTAGATCCACTAACTCATACCCGCCTAACCCAAATGATCTGGTCGAGCCAGCCTAAATCAGTCGAACCCAAACCCGAACCAAATCTGATATGAACCGATACTGTAGCAAACCAACTCATGTTTGGTTCGCTTGGTTCAGGGGTCAAACGATCTCCGATTTGGTCCAAACAAGTTTTGTTTGGTTCGTCTTCGCGAGACGAATCTTTTCGTATTTATGTTAAAATTTTCCGGTATCTTACATATATATTGGAGACTGGAACAAAATAATGAGGGATTCAGGACATTTGATGGAATAACAGTTCTCTTTCCTTGCCCTTTTTGCAATATAATCAAACTCCATATCTGACTGTAAATTGAATAGCATTCTGGAGATGTCTATATCTTCCTCATGTTAGATTAATTTTTAGTGTTGCGTCTACCTTTCAGATAATGTAAAAGTTGCTACAAGTTTCATCTGTCTTTTGACAATTTTATCAAGCATTTTATACTTTTTTAAAGAAGAAAATCACATGATATGTCCCAAGGCTTAGATATTGTGGTCATTTTTTTTTTTTCAAAATCTTATCACAACATTTAACATGTAGGACAAAAGCAAGAATTTAATATGATGACAATAACTTGCATTTGGACAATCAAGATCTTCACAATCAGTGTTATTAAGAATTAGGGTGATGAGAATAACTTGCATTTGGACGATCAATATCTTCACAATCACTCTTATTAAAAATTAGGGATTACTGAGTATATTTCTCTTTTGTTCAATAACTTAAGTGAGCCACTGTCAGCAACAATATAAATTTTCTGTGACAACAGCGAGCTTACCCTATAGCCTATAAGCAACTAATTTAGATCTTAGAATGTCAGAACTTACAATACCCTCTTGTTAGGTACATGAGACAGATTCATATTTCTAATTAAACCTCCCTTTGTTTCAAAGTTTAGAATCCATAAGCTCTGTTAAGCTTTCACAGAGTTCTAATCCATGAAACAACTCCATTTTCAGCCCTGGATTCACTGAATCACTGCTCTCTTTGAACAATATTGATTAAAGATGGCCCTTGACACAACCAATGTGTCGGGTTGTTATCAAGATCCCTGACTCGCTTACCACTGCAGGCAGCCTGTTGGAAAAGCTCCAATCCTTATGCCCTGGAGTTCCAAAAAATCTAGGGTTCTAAATTTTTTTTGTTAATGGAAGTAAACAGAAACAGAGCATCAGCATATGCATTGGAACAATATAAGTTAAAGCAAAATTTGCCATCCAAATAAATGTCTTCTCAAACAAAACTACAAGTAGAGAAGACATACCTTTGGAGTGTGACAACTAAACAAGACAAGGTCTTCTTACCACGATTAACTGTTGCTGCTTCTGTTGCCACCATGTGTCTACTATTGACTTTAACAAATTTGTCAGTTAGGAATACTGATCCAGAAATTATGATAAAATTCTCAAGACATTTGGCATGAACTTCAGGTTCTCGCATATGGTGTGCAACAAGGCTTAGATATTATGGATTTATGTGGATTGGTACAGTTTCGTGGAGGACATATATCTCCCACATCTCTTAGTTAGCAAAATGTTTCAGAAGCTGAAGATACTCTCACTCTGGATAAGGCAGTGAATTTAGCTGAAGTTTGATGGAGGATAGGATTGAGGCTATGATTGCATTAATTTGATATCTGGTCTCAAAGTTCATCTTGGACTTGATGGATCAAGCCTAAGTAGATATATGCCCTTGTGTACTTGTGTATATGCCCTTGTGTAAACACGTGGAAATTAACAGGGTGATGCTTTTTAGTGAACTAAGTTGGTACAGCTTGTTCAAACATTTTTTCCCCCAGAGATCTAGCTTAAATGCTACTCTGCTACCTTGTGGGATCAGGATTGATTGTTGTTGTTAGCTTAAATGCTACTTTGCTACCTTGGAGAGCAGTTCTACTAGGAGACAAACTTCAAGATTATCTCAAGGTTTTCAATCCTATGCTTTGTTTGTGTTCCTTGCAAGTCTTTGATGCATTCAGGCTCTGAGATGCAACCCTTATGGCCGCTGATAATAAGCGGAAGAGATTGTCTTTCGCTAGTATTCAGTTCCATTAATATGTATACATATTTTATGGTTTCTCTACATGCTTGACATTTGTTGATTGTGGATGACAGAGCTCAAGCTTCTCTGCCTGGCTTCAAGGTTCTTCCACTCCGCCAGTTTGGAACATGGGGATCATTAATAACTGAAGAGTTTGATCCTCAAAAGGACACTTATGTTCTGGTAGTAACGGTGCTTTAAAATTTGCTTATTGTGAATCCAGTGTTTGCACAAGCATTGAGAAAAATAAGAATGAACACAGTTACAATGATACTAATGGCGCGCAATTATACATCAGCGCGTTATTCTATATTTATATTCATAAAATTCCTGTCCATTTTTTTGTATAAATTTTTGTGCTTTGCTCGTCTCAACATTTTCATTGTTTTTCTTGGTCACTCAATTTGATCATTCTGAACTGCAGTGTCACCATGGCGTGCGGTCTCTTCAAGTAGCCCAGTGGCTACAGACGCAGGTAAACCTTGCATCAAAAGCCATCACCTTCCATTTTAACACTGTTTTTTAGACATTGAGTTTCTCTTTGTCATAACATGCATGTTTTATTATTTTTACGGCTTCTCGTGCAATATCCACCAAATATTACCAGCTGCATTTTTGAATGCCTGTTCATGTTGATGAACATTTGCCTTGTCTTCGTGTTTCTTGCAGGGATTCAAAAAGGTCTTCAATGTAGCCGGTGGAATTCATGCTTTTGCTGTCAAAGCTGATCCATCAGTTCCAAAATATTAAGCGTTTTGGCCTATAGCTTTTAGTATTAATCATATTAATTTGAATTATAAAATTCTGAAACAACGGAATATGTTTATGTGTAAATTATTACTACGTAAATAGATCAGACGCTTATTTATAGCTGTCTTCGAACCGGGGCTGTCTCGAGGCTTAGGTTAAATATTTTTTTAGATTTTTAATATATTTTTTTGAAATATAAAATTTTGTTCATTCTTTTTCTTTTAGATTTTGGACCGACAAGGGTGAGTTTAAATTGTTTTTAAAAATAGAATATTAATTTAAAATAGATTTTTATATAAAATTTAGTTTTAGATATTAATTTAAAAATAGATTTTTTATATAAAATTTAATTTTTTAACTTTTTTGAGATGTAAAATTATTAAGTAAAATTTTATATTCAAATTTTGTTAATAATTTTTTTTAATTGATAAAATTATTAAATTATTTATTTTTTTTAGCATATACTGTTAACATTTGATAGAATGAAAATATAAAATGAAGTGAATTTTTTTAAATATTTTTATAATAATATAATAATTATAATTAATATAAAATTAATTAGTCTTATTGTTAATTTTAGAATGATATATCAAATTCAATCATGCATTAATTTTTATGCATGTAGCAATTTCTAATGCATATAACATTTGATAGAATGAAAATATAAAATGAAATGAATTTTTTTAAATATTTTTATAATAATATAATAATTATAATTAATATAAAATTAATTAGTCTTATTGTTAATTTTAGAATGATATATCAAATTCAATCATGCATTAATTTTTATGCATGTAGCAATTTCTAATGCATATAGGCGTGAGCAATGCATTAAATTCACGAAGTAGCATCAAATTCGTCATACAGACATGATGTGATCTTACGGAAATTGAAATACTACGGTCTTGCAAAATGAATGAGTTGTTTGATTGATATTAAAAGAATTTCATTAAAATAAATTTTTATATAATAATAATGGGGTCTTAGGCCGGCTCTGCTTCGAAAAAATGTACTTTACAACTGCAACAACAGATTGGTGGTTGCGTTAAACACAAAACGGCAAAGTTTGCTATTTTAACAGCCAAAATCTGTTGCTTCCCGCCAATCTCTCGTACCCTCTCTTCGCGCTTCTTCCTCTCTTCCCGCTTCTTCCCTTTTGCAAGTCCCTTTCTCCGGTTGCGCCGCGCCATCCATATCCCTCTCGCTTCCTTCTCTTCTCCGATCTTTGACTTCACGATGGGAAATTGCTTCTCCCATGGAAACAAGAGAAAGTCTCACCGCCATCCCGTTTCTCCACCGCCCGCCACCTCCGCCCCACCCACTTCTGTGCCGGGCACCAATCACGGCACCGACAGCACTCCCAATGCCAATCCCACGGCAGCCGCACCGCAACAGCAAAGACAGCCGCAACCGCAAGCTCCGCCGAAGGCCGCCGCCTTGGGCTTCGTGCTGGGCCGGCCGATGGAGGACATCCGTGACACGTACGAGATCGGCAAGGAGCTGGGCCGCGGCCAGTTCGGCGTCACCTACCTCGCCACCCGCAGGGCCACCGGGGAGCAGTTCGCCTGCAAGACCATCGCCAAGCGCAAGCTCATCAACGTGGAGGATATCGAGGACGTCCGGCGGGAGGTGGAGATCATGCACCACCTCTCCGGCCAGTCCGGCTACATCGTGGAGCTGAAGGGCGCCTACGAGGACAAGCATTCGGTGCACCTCGTCATGGAGCTGTGCGCCGGCGGCGAGCTCTTCGACCGGATCATCGCCAAGGGGCACTACACCGAGCGGGCGGCTGCGGCGCTGATAAGGGCCATCGTGCAGATTGTGCAAACATGCCACTCGATGGGGGTGATGCACAGGGATCTCAAGCCGGAGAACTTCCTCTTGTTGAACGAGGACGAGGATGCCCCGCTCAAGGCCACCGACTTCGGCCTCTCTGTCTTCTTCGTGGAAGGTTAGGAATTCATCATGAACATGTTAACTTCTTGTGCTCTCCGATTTAATATCTAAAATTCAAGGGTTTGATATACCATAGTTACTCAAAACGTACAATTTGTATTCGACAAACCTTTCACGATTGATACATCCGTATGCACAGGAGAGGTATTCAGAGACATAGTTGGCAGCGCATATTACATAGCACCTGAAGTCTTAAAGCGAAGATACAGCCAAAAAGCTGATATTTGGAGCACTGGGGTGATGCTCTATATTTTCCTCAGTGGATCTCCTCCGTTCTGGGCTGGTAAACTTCTTTCTGATTTGTTTTTGATGAGCTTTGGCGCATAGATGATTCGCTTCTTTGTCACATCGATAAGCAAGTTTCTGGTCAGGGAGAACCTCCCTTTTGCAGTGACACATGCTAACCTGCATGATCTTTATGGAAAGGCAAAATTGTCTGAATTTTGTAAACGTTTATTCCACCAGAGACAGAACGAGGGATCTTCAATGCCATACTTCGAGGAGACATTGATTTTACAAGCGATCCGTGGCCCAACATCTCATCTGGTGCAAAAGATCTTGTGCGGAAGATGCTAATGTCAGATCCGACGAAGAGATTAACAGCTATGGAAGTTCTAAGTAAGTGAATTTACCTCCCATGTTTTTGCATGATCAGGTTCAGTCCATTTGATTATTCTTTTTTTCTTTTTTCCCTATCCATCGCAGACCATCCTTGGATCAAGGAAGACGGAGACGCACCTGATACTCCACTCGATATCAATGTACTGAACAGATTAAAACAATTCCGAGCGATGAACAAGTTCAAGAAAGCTGCATTGAAGGTAAACAAAAGCTATGCATGTATATATTCATGGAGATGTGCATATTGAATTGTTCTTAATTAATTCCTACGTGGTTTTGGTTTTTGTAGGTAATAGCAGGCTGTCTATCAGAGGAAGAGATAAGTGAACTGAGTAAGATGTTCAAGAGTATGGACTCTGACAATAGCGGATCGATAACACTGGAAGAACTGAGGAAAGGTCTTGCCGATCAAGGAGCAAAGCTCTCAGAGAAAGAACTCACACTGTTGATGGAAGCTGTAAGCTGTACAAATTCACCTCAACATATAGTTCTTGTAAAGGAAACTAAGAAACCCTGACTATCACAATGATACTTCGTGCAGGCTGATGCGGATGGAAATGGAACTATCGATTATGAAGAATTCATCACTGCAACCATGCACATGAACAGGATGGACAGAGAAGAGCATCTCTACACAGCATTTCAATTCTTTGATAAAGATAATAGCGGGTGAGAGTACAAACTCATTTCTATTCCATAGAATTGAGCAACATCTAACTTATGTTTTTACTCGTCTTCATTATAGTTTCATCACAAAGGAAGAACTCGAGCAGGCACTGAAAGAGAAGGGAATGTATGATGGGAAGGAAATTAGGGATATTATTTCTGAAGCTGATTCAGACAATGTAAGTAAATATAACTTCTCTATTGAATCCATTCATTCTTTTGTTTTTCATTCGATGTTGTGGGTTTTTGACTTGCCACACAGGATGGAAGAATTAACTACGACGAGTTTGTGGCCATGATGCAAAAGGGAAACTCTGAACGTAAACCAATGTCAAGGAGGAGAAGTGGAACTTATGTTTGATTTGAGGGAACAAAGAAAGGAAGGTGAGGATCTATTAATTGTAAATATTGGGGGGCATTGGTAAAGACATGGAAATACAGAAACACGCTGAGGGAGGAGCTTCCAAGCAGCACACGTTCGTGTGTTATATTCATTGCTGTTCGTTGTGGCAGAGATGAGAGATCCATGTATAGTGTTTAAATGATTTGCTTGAAATTAATTGATTTTATTGATTTGTGCATTAAAGAGTTAAAAATTTCGATCTTTTATTTCGAAGTGAGACGTCCAGACGTGATCCACCAACAATAATAATGATGTATAGTAAAATTTAATTGAACTTTGAAAAAACAAAGATAAAATGAGGGGAAATCAATTTATAAAATAACTCGTTGAAACATTTGTTTGTATAAGAAAACATTAGTATTTTTCTTTAAATGTCTAGAAGCTCGTAATAATGATCAAAATCTTTAGTTTCAAAGGCATAAATTGATTTAAGAATTGTCTTGGCACTTTGAAAATAGATATAGATAAGAGCGAACTGATTTACAATGTAGTTTGTGGTCAGATTTTTTATGAAAATAAATTCTTAGATAAACATATGAATATGATCTAGAGTATTTTAAAATTCATAATGTTTAAAAATCTTTAGTTTTGAAGATACAAATTAATACTAGAACCTAGCTTATAATGTTTCATTGGATGTCCTGTATTTTCCTTTCCAAACCACCTAATCTCTCTAGTTCTCCTTAAAAAAATAAAAAAATAGAAAATAAAAAATTGATTGAGTGGAAAAAAACAAAATATTTTTTAAAATAGTTTTTATAATTATTTATGATGCTTTTAAAAATTGTGTGACATATTTCAACATTTAGTTAAATTTTAGATTAAAGTTTGTTGACTGCCAAGATAAAATCTAAAAAAATTAATAGTTCAAATGGTTATTTAGAACCTCTAATATAGTTTTAAGAATTATATAATATATTTCATCATTACTACTTAATTAAGTGTAAATTTATGTTTATATGTTTTAGTAAAATCATGTGAGAACTCTAAATAATTATATAAAAATAATTGCCTTCTTTTTTAGATTTTTTTCTTCAAAATTTAACTAAATTTTTCCTAATTTAAAAAATGAATGCCAACAAAATTAACTATCTTTTTTTTTTGTTGTTGTGATGAACCAGTAGTAAAACTAATATATTGCAATCTGTTAACTGTGATAAACTATGAGTCTTAAATGATACGGGACTGTATTTGCTAATCTCGCATTTTTCCTAACTGGATAAAATATTGTAATTTGCCAAGCTACATTATTTATTTATTTTTTAAAATAGTTTGCCATTCAGTACATTGTCTTATTTAAATAGCTTTTATACATCATTTTCCACACATATCTCTGATCCATGCCTCTAATGGTTCTTCTACTATGTTACCCTTTCACAGCGAACACTGTTTGCACAACAGTGCAGACCAGGACAATAGCTCCAGCAACCACCGAGATCACCAGCCACGGGCTGCGGCAGTAATTCTGCTTCAGATCTGCTATGTACTTGTTGCCAACACTATTGTAGGAGCTTTTCAATTCTTCAAACGTGGAGCTCAGGAAGTGTTCCTCGTTGACATCAAAGACGACTCGTTTAACGAGGTTGTTGAAGAAATCTGAGACTTCTTTATCCGCTCCGATGTAGTTCTTGACAACTCCCTCCTTGACGAGCAAAGTGACATCCCCAGGCGTGCTCATGAGCTCCCCCATGAAGAACGCATAAGCCGCGAAGTAATTCTCGTGCGTGCTCGATTGCTCGAAGGCTATCAAGTTCCGGAAAACAGAACTTGTGCTGTCCTCTATAATCAAGGTCGGGATCATCAATGTTCTTCCGGAGACCAACTCCACATCCAACAAAGACTCAGAATGATTGCGCAGTTTCGGCTTGAACTTTATGCCAGCCTTATAAAGATCCGTTGCGCCGCGCCATGGTTGGAGCTCATCCTTTGGTTTGCTGTTGGAAGAGGAGCTATTGGCCTTGGCAGGTCTAAACTTCAGGTGGCAGCATTGGAGCAAGTGGTGAAAACTCTGATCCGTAGTTATAAGCGGATAAGAAGCTAGTAGTTTCTGTATGGTCTGATCTACCTTGTCTTTCAATTCATCAGGTGTTCCTGCAGTGGCGAGGCCATATATTTTCTCGAGCACAAAGAAAGGCAGCTGGTTTTCCATCAGGAGGAGATCGTGTCTTATTGAATCATGATGCCACAATGGTATTCTGGCAGAATCAGCTGTGCGTTTGGATTCTGCGTCGACAGCAAGTGCTACTTGTTTTGGATGAGGGGCTAGCATTTTTTTAACCCTTGATATGAATTTCCGAACCGTGCTTGCTTCAGCTACGAGGTTATCTTGCTTTTGAGTCTGAGCGCCAACTTCTTGCGGTGGCAATGGCAATATGCCAAGAAAACCCAAAATGCAGCACCCATCGAGCAAAAGCATTATGGATCCATCATTTGTTTGTATTAGGGTGTCCTCCTCATAGCAACCTTTCACTTTTTGCTTCACTCCATCCATTTCCTCCAAGTACTTCCTTAATGGGACATCTTTGTTCATATTGAGGATTTGTTCAAGGAAGAACCACTTGTACTTGTCAGCCGACCTGAGAGCTTCAGTGCCACGATGATAGGGACCGAACGACACAAACTGAGGAGCATAAGCATCTTTATCTAAACTACTGGTGATCTGTGGAACTCTGTAGATCATTTCCTCTTGAACTAGAACTTTTTTCGACTGGCGAGGTAATTCGTCTTCCATGAAGTTTACCATCTCTACAATGTAGCCTCCAGTAGTTTCCACACCAGAAGGTAACCCTGCCAAAATTTGAGGATGGTTAGGGAGTTTCTTTCGAAAGAATAAGGTGAGGCAAAACACGAGGGGAAAAGCCCTAAAAAGTGAACACAAACTTATTCCTCTCCTTATATAGGTTAGGATTCCATGAACTTGTTTCTAGTATTATATATTAGAAACAATTTAGATTTTATTAATTTATACTTTCTAATAAAATTAAATAGATTTATCTAAAAACTTTTGAGCAACAACAACCTAGATTTCTTTAATGGCATGGCCTTTGTTACCAAGTTATTGATATTGTAGCAAAAGATGATTTTATTAATAGGAATTTGTAAAAAGAAAAGTTATAGGCATGCGCTTACCTTCTCCTCCGATATAGGACGCACTATCGCTCTGTTCTTCATCCGAGGGCACACAATCATCTGGCCGAGGTAAATCTGCTACAAGCCCAAATGAATGAACAAACAATATTATTTTAACAGAAGATAACAGCGCAAACATTAAAAGAACGTATTTTTTATTTGAATAACAAAAAAGAGTACTTTTTTTATTTATTATCAAAATATCATCACATTTCACTAAATATATTTTTATTTTCAAAATATTTTTATTATGGTTATTATTATAACAAGTACGAATCATACATACTATAACATATGAATATTTCAATTTTAATTCATATTAATAATATTATATTATAATAGTTATAATTTGAACGATTAGAATATTATTAAAAAATAAAAATATAAATGAAGTTGGAATAAAATATTATTTTAATAATAATAAAAATCTTTGGCATGATTTCAATAATAATAATTTTAAAAAAAAAGTACCTTCTAACTTTTCAGATGGCAAATAAGCTCACCTAAAATGCCAGGAGCCGTGTTAAGATGCCCCAGCGGTGAATGGAAGCGAGCTCCAGTGCAATCCAATCTAACAATTAAAGCTACCCCGAAACCGGCGACCCCGAAAACGGCGATGACGGCAGCGGCCGCAATTCGTGGGCATGTTCTTCCGCCATGCTTGCATGCACTGGATGAGTGGCTCTGCTTCATCAGCTTCTCTATGATTGATTATATCATAATATAATTTCGTTGCGATTTAATCCGTACGGAGTAAAATGGTATTCTGGTCCATCATAACTTTATATGCAATTTCCTAAAAGGGTACATGTAAAATTCTAGATTTTTTAAAAGACACATCGATTTCATTCTTCCAATACACGTATTTAATTTTAATTTTACTTCTATATTAACGATTGATTTTTTTTTCACTTTTTTTTCTATCTCTTTTATATGCATCTTTCTTTTCTTTTCTTTATTCTTAAATTAAATTAAACGTTATTTAAACTTTAATAAATAATCTTCTAAATTTATTTAATTTTAATTTTAAAATTTTAATAAAAATAAAAAAGTTAATAAAAAATTAAAAAAATATTTTTTATTTTTTAATATCTTCTATCTTTTAATATTTAATTATAAAAGAATAAAATAAAATTAATAATTAGAATGGATTTTATTAATAAAAATAATAAAATAAAAATAACTTTGATATTGATTTTTTAAAAATCAACATCACAACCTAAATATTAACATCCTTGTAGGGTTAGGTTTTAAATTTAAATAGCAACACTACAACTTAAATATCAGCATCATCGTGATATTGGTTTTTTAAATCAAGTTCACAATGATGTTGGTGTTAAAAAATTAACACCACAACTTAAACACCAGTACTATCATAGTGTTGATTTTTTTTAATACATTAAAGAAGGACGTATTTGGACTCCGGAGTACTATAGAAATCCATGAATGAGTCCGAATCAGAGTTCTCTATGTCCATCAATGAGTTTTCACTGAAACTCATTGATAGACCTAGAAGATTTAGATTTTAAAAAAGTTAACATATAATAGAAGAGGGTAACATAGTAAAAGTATTTATGGTGTCCATATTTGGTTCTAACACCTCTACTATTAATTATGTGTATGTGTCAATTACCTTAAAGTCTGAAACTTTGAAAACCTTTTGACCACTGATGTTAATAACTTAAAATTTATATCTTTGGACACATATAGACTTCGAGGAACTTTAAAAAACTATAGCACTTGGAATGGATCCGATCAGAGCTCTCTAGATGCATCAATGGATTTTAATCAAAATTCATTGATGAACCTAGGGGTTTTGGATTTCTAAAAATTTATCATGAAATGGAAAAGGGTAGTGCAGTGAAGATATTTATGGTGTCCATAATTGGTTCTGACATCCCTGCAATAAATTATGAGTAAAAATTAATAAAAAAAGATAAAATTTCTTTTGAACCTTTGAAAATGCCTTAAACCATGTTTTTTGAGCTCAAAACATGGGTACAGTTTCACTGGTAATAAATGTAAATCTCTAAACGAGCTTCGATTTGGCACGTAGAATGTCTCATACCCAAGTCAAAATTTATGGTCTCCGAAAGTAAGCATTTGACACGTACACATAATTTATCATATGGATGTCAAAACCAGACATGAACACCATATATATCTCTATACATTTGCAAAATTTTAAAAATCTAAATACCCTAGGTTCATCAATGGATTTCAATTAAAATTCATTGATGGACTTAGAGAGCTCTAATCGGACTCATTCAAACTCACATAGGTTTCTACAATGCTTGAGAGTCCAAGGGTATCCTTCGTTATCATCATAAATGATGTAGAAGGATCCAAAGATTGTATGTTTTTAGAGTTATTTTTATTTTTGGATTTTGAGTTCGTTTAAAATTTTTAGGATTTTGAATCTGTTAAGATTTTTCCATTCTGTTAGGCTTTGTTTTTCCTTTGTGTTAATTTTTTTTCTTTCTTTGTATCTTAGAATTTTGAGTCTATTTAAATAATTATTTAGTTGAGGTTAAGAGAGTTTTTTTATAAATAATATTTTCAACCGTGTCATTTATTTTCCTTTTTCTTATTTTCTAGTATTCTTCCGAATCAATAAATTTTAGAAGATTATTTTTGATGTTCGTAGTTGAACCAACGGAATCAATATTGTCGGTAGGATAAACGCTATTCTGCCAATATCAGTTGGTATTAAAGCCCTTAGATCCCATGGATGATCGTCGTGATCATGGTCGTGATAGACAGGTTTCGACTGAGGAAGCCTCGCACCTTGGTCGTAGCATCCATGACCAGATACTTGAAGATCTACAAATACAAGTCGCGAAGTTATCCCAGTGTGTAATGGTGCAAGATCTTAAAGATCATAAGTCCTCTTATCTTAATTCGGATTCCACTTTTGTAAAACCCTATCACAATCATGAGAACTGTGGTCGAGATGAACTATACATAGATATTAGGTTTCCAATTGAACTTTTCAAGTTTTTTGATATATTGCGGACCAAGAAATTCTTTAATTGGTTTGATGAGTTGGAAGGAAGTTTTTTTTTATTATAAAGAAGACGTGGATAATAAGATCGAAAAAGTCGATGATCTAATTTATGATGATGATGAAATAGATGAAGTTGTCGATGAAGTTGGTATGGATCTTCAAATTGAAGAAGAAGCAGAATAAATTGAAGATGTTGATATGGATAAATCTTCGAGATTCTGACATGGATGGATAGAGTTGGGTTCCTTTGGATCTGATGAAGACAAGAATGTCGCGGATGACCAGTTCAAAGAAGACAATGCTGTTGATGAGGATGTTTCTCACGTGGACAATAACTTGAGGATCGAAGTGGAAAAGAAAACTAAAATTGTAAAAATGGAGTCAATTAGAGTCGAATAACAAACTCTTCCGTCTGATGAGACCTTTGAATATCCATCGGATGGGAAAGAATCAATCAAGTCCTTTGGTAATTCTCTTAGAATAAAGTCTTTAATGGTGTTAGACATGCTTGAGGCTGACAACAATGACATAAATAATAGCATTGTTCCGTCAAGGTCTTTACTATCTGATAAAAATGTCCAAAATCAAAATTACATCCAATACGGTTGGCAATTCTAAAATTTCTAAAATTTCATATGACATGCTGCAGAATAATCATGTTTTTGAATTTTATATCAGATATCTTAACATGCATACGATGGCTCCTCATGTGATGAACTTTTGTACATGTGAATCTCACTTATTTAGTAAAATTAGTTAGCAATATCACCTTTGTCAAGTTGATGCCAAAGAATCTTCCTTCTAGATTACCATATGACATTATTCTAAATTCAAAATATTTTTTTTTCAATTCAGGGCGATTGATATAGGAAGATCTGAAGATTTTATTTTTTTAGAGTTATTTTTGTCTTTTGTATTTTTGGATTTTGAGTTCGTTCAGAAATTTAGGATTTTGAATTTGTTAAAAAATTTACTGTTAGGATTTTTTTCCTTTCTCTTAGGATTTAAGTCTATTTAAATAATTCTTTAATTAATATTAAGGGAGTTTTTTTAGACAAATAATATTTTCAACCATGCCATTTATTTTTATTTTCTTTATTTCTTGATATTATTCTGAATCAATATATTTTAGAAGATTATTTTCTACATTTACAATCGAATCAACGGAATCAATATTGTCCGCAAGATAATTATTATTCTGTCCAGCGTCAATAAAGGATTCTCAATATTACTCAAAAAGTTGAGAACATTTTAAACTTTGTGTTAATTGGCATGAGTCTATAACTTCATATAGGAGACTCATGACTAAGATTTCTCACTATATCTCCCTTCTAAACACTCATCTCTTCTATCTCATTACAAGTTTTTAGAAATTTGAATCTCCTAAGTTTATTAGTGGATTTCGATCAAAATTCATTGATAGATTTAGAGAGTTATGATTGATGTCATTCCAACTCCGATAGAGTTTATAGTTGAATATGAGTCCAAATAAATCCCTGTTTACTGTTTTAAGGCCCTCTCAATAGTGCTTAAAATGATTTAAAATTTTCAGAACACTATGGTGCTGGTTTTCGAAGACTAACATCTAATGATGATCTTCGAAAACCAACAATACAGTGTGAGAAAAACCAACATGGTGGTGTTGATTTTAGAAGATCAGTATCACGATTTGTGCTAGTTGACACATGACTATAATTTTGCTTATGTGTCTGAGGACCAAGATTAGACATTATATATACCTCCTACATACTCACATCTTCCATCTCATGGTAAAATTTTAAAAATCTAAATAATTTAGGTCCATCAATGGGTTTTGGTCAAATTTTATTGATGGACTTAGAGAGCTTTGATCGGATCCATTCTAATTTATGTAGATTTCTGTAGTGCCCAGGAGTCCAAGGGTATTGATTAGATCTATTGATGAACATAGAGAGCTCGATCGAATCTATTCTAACTCCTGTGAGTTTATTAAGTGAATATAAGTCCAAATACTCACTCATTTATTATTTTAAGACTCTTTTAGCAATGCTCAAAGTGATTTGAAATTTTCAAAATACTGTGGTGTTGATTTTTGAAGATCAGTACCAGATGATCTTTGAAAATCAACACCATAGTGTGTGAAAAGAACAACTCTACGATGTTAATATTTGGAGACCAACACCACTGTGATGCTGATCTTTAAAAATCAATATCATAGTTTGTAGTAGTTGGCACATGACCATAACTTCGCTTACGTGTCTTAGGATCAAGATTGGACAACATATATCCATATATATCTTTTACACATTAATTTCTCTCATCTCATTTTAAGTTTTCAGAAATCCAAGTTCCTTAAATCCATCAATGGATTTTGGTGAAAATTTATTGATGGACTTAGAGAGCTTTGATTGAGCTTATTCTAACTTATGTAGGTTTTGTAGTGCCCAGGAGTTCAAATGTGCCCTTCGTTATCATCGTAAAGGAGTCCAACATTGCTTAAAAGGTTTAGAAAGTTTCAAATTTTGTGTTAATTAGTACAAACCTATAACTTCATATAGGATATTTAAGATCAAAATTTCTCACCATATCTACTTTCTACACATTCATCTTTTCTATTTCATTGTAAGTTTTCAGAAATTCGAGTCCCCTAGGTCCATCAATGGATTTCAGTTAAAACTCATTGATAGAGCTACAGAGTTCCGATCAGACTCATTCCAACTCTTCCAAAAGCCTATCCGCCAGCCCCGCAAATCTCGAGCAACCCCCAAAATTCCATACATAGAAATTTCATCTCGTATGTGTTCTTATCTCATGCATTCTGCTTTGCATTGTGGATTATGTTTGTTTCAACTTCGCCCCGTCTCTATTATGGTGCAAGTCAAAGTAGAGCAGAGTGGGTCTTGATTGGAATATGACAAATTGTCATCCTTTTATAAAATCCAATTTTCCCAATTACAATTTTTTTACATTAAGGAAATAAATACACATGCATTCATTCCTCACAAATTAAATTTTTGGGACAAAATTGATGCCAATCAATTCTAAGTGGTATTTCATTAATTCAATTGATGTAACATAGTCATGCATAATGGATTCGGCAAAAGGTCATGTGCTTACTCTACGCGCCCCACACGGTCAACCAATGACATAGTCAAAATTGACTAAATTAGTAAGACTAAACTAGACTATTTTAATTTTTAAAATTTTAATTTAATATAATAAATTAAAAATTACTGGACTATATTGGACTAGAGCTCAGTGCAGCCCACCTCTGGCTACGCCAGTGCGATCAACCTTCCAATCATTTATAGGAAGGTAAATCAGGAAATTATAGAAGGTCCTCATTAATCCACTAATGGCAGTTATTGGTAGAGGTTATATGACTATAGACCACAAAAGGCGTTTAGTGGAGGTTACATGGCTATTAGAGGCCACTAATGACGGTTAGTGAAGGTTATGTGGTAGTAGTGACCACTGACTACATTTATATGGCCAGAAGTGGGCTAATAGTATAAATAGGGGCTCACCTCCCAGGGGGAAAATATGCTATGGGACATATGCGATGTGATTCCCACCTAATATATATGTTGAGTTCTCTCTTCCGCTGGCTTTTCCATTCTCTTTTTTCTTCTTCGGTATATATTTTTAATCCAGTCAAATTAGTCTAGGAGATGGATCTTTCCTTGTGATTTATTCATTGGATAGATTTAAAAATATAGTGACTTTTGACTATTGATGTAATCAAACCTCTAATCAAGATTAATTAAATTGATCAAACTACTTGAGTTGAGTTGACTCGAATTAGATTTTAATATTTGATATATATATATATATATATATATATATATATATATATATATATATATATATATATATTAGTGAAATGACATAGACGATTTATATATATATATATATATATATATATATATATATATATATATATATATATATATATATATATATATATATATATATATATATATATATATATATATATATATATATATATATATATATATATATATATATATATATATATATATATATATATATATATATATATATATATATATATATATATATATATATATATATATATATATATATATATATATATATATATATATATATATATATATATATATATATATATATATATATATATATATATATATATATATATATATATATATATATATATATATATATATATATATATATATATATATATATATATATATATATATATATATATATATATATATATATATATATATATATATATATATATATATATATATATATATATATATATATATATATATATATATATATATATATATATATATATATATATATATATATATATATATATATATATATATATATATATATATATATATATATATATATATATATATATATATATATATATATATATATATATATATATATATATATATATATATATATATATATATATATATATATATATATATATATATATATATATATATATATATATATATATATATATATATATATATATATATATATATATATATATATATATATATATATATATATATATATATATATTAGATCGGATACTTGATAATCAATTAATATATTAGTTGGTTGAGAAAAAAATCCAAATAGGTCAATGGTTAATTGAGCATTTGGCAGTTGAAAGTCCAAAAAAGAGTTGACAAGAGAAAAGTCCAAGTGGATCATAATCGACCGCACACTTGACGATTGAAAGTCTAACAGAATGTTGACATGAGGCATTAAGTCTCAACAAGTTAAAGTTGATCAGATGCTAGACAATAATGAAATCTCGATGGGTTAACGTTGATCAGAGATCAAGTCTCGGTAGGTCAAAGTTGATTGATGTTAGGCAAAGGAAGTCTTAGTAGATTGAGGTCAATTAGATATTAGAAAAAAAAATGAGAATTCAACGTTGATAATGCTGAAACGAATGTATTAATTGACAAATGACGTAAAACTTGAAAAATAGGATTGCTATAGTAACCTACTACAATATTGCTACAACAATTTCATACAATGTTCTATTACATTAACTGTGTTATAGTACAGTAATTTACTATAGTACATCGACTGATGATACTATAATAGTGAATATAAGCTTTAGAAATTGATTGGAAAATTTGATTGGTGAGACTGATGATAGTATCAGTTGACTGATGTCGATCAACAATCAAACAGAAACAAATTGATTCGACTATATATTCTATTGATTAAGCGACAGTCAATTGATGATAATAAACAGTCAATTGATGTTGAGATAGATGGAGCCGTTAGACTAACAAGTCAAAGTAACATTTAAATTTGTAATGAATCAATTGATTGATGAGTAAAATCTATCGACTGATTGATGAAAATCAACCCTGACCTAAAGGCTATAAAAGAAGGATTTTGAGGAGATTTTCAAAGTTGATTCTTAGATATTTGAGAACGAAATGCTTGTGCATTTCCATACTAACAAGAGGCATTCTAAACCAACCAACAATGATCAAAAGTGAGATTCTTATAAAGTTGTTACTTTCTTTGTATTTACTTTTTGTGTATTTGTTTTCTTATTGTATTGGTTGTTAGGATGCTTCTTCACCTCTAAAATGTATTCAAGAAGGAAAATGATAGTTGTAAAAGGTATTCACCCCTTCTAACTTGCATAGGTCCTAACATTGACACGTACGGCAGCCTAGCTGTCCCAGTAGTTCAAGCACTGTTGGCATATGGTTGCCCAGCATGAGAATCAAACACTCACTGCATAGGTAAATCATGCCTCTTACTGTTGCGCTGTGCTTGGAGGCTCCTTCGGTGCTTTTATTTTTTTTAGTTGGCACTAGTTATCTAGCTTACGTCGACTAATCCTAAGGATGATCGATCCAGTCCCACGAAAGTTTTCACGACCACCAGGGTAAATCGAGAAGCACTCACGGTGACCCATCCAAATAGTCCGCTTTCTCTGGCCTGTTGCTCACTGGAAGGAAATCACCCCTATAATGCATGGTAGTTGAGTCTTGAACTCGAAATTCTTGGAATTCATCGAAGGGTCTTAACCACTGCACTATTGCCTTGGGGGCTCCTTTGATGCTTTTCTTTATTTTTATTTTTTTAATTACGTACTACGTATCCAATCTTGGGGGTGATTAGTTTGTCCCTATGGAAGTTTTCCATCGGCCACTTGGGTAAATCGGGAAGTGCTCGTAGTAGACGGTCCAGTAGTCTATCATTCTTAGGTCAACCACCCATTGAGGGAAATTCATCTGACAATTCACTATAGTTGGGATTCGATCTTTAGATGTTTGAGAAACTGCACAGGTGACCTACTACTGCGTTGCAGCTCCAAGGTCCTTCGGTGCTTTCATTTCAACAAAATATGATTTCACTCATGCCAAGCGACCTAGTATCGTCGGCTCCACAGTGAGATACATGTAGATAAATCAGATACGCAATAGGCCCCAGAAGGGAGGGCATACTACAGGGTGTGAAATCCTTGGGAATCAACCCATGGCCAATTCAGTAAGTCTGTCTCTTGGGAACCAACTGCGCTAAACCTTGGAGGTTCCTTTAGTGCTTTCATCTAGTAAAAAAAGGTGATTTTACTCACCTCAAGCGACCCAGTATTGTCGACCCAACAACAAGATACAAATAGATAAATCAGGTATGCAGTAAACCCCCGAGAGGGAGGGTATAATCCTGGACAATGAAATCTCTAAGAATCGACCCATGCCGAATCTAATAAATCTGTCTCATGAGAACCAACAACGCTAAACCCTGAGGAACTCATTTGGTGCTTTCATTGTAGCAATAGGTGGAATCCGCCACCCCAGTAGCCTTACACAGTTGACTCCACGATCATCTATGAGAAGATAAATCAAGAATTTATAGTTGGTTACTATAGAGGAGGATATGTTTCTCTACTTCACCAAGATTCGACCCTTGCCCATTGTGGTAATATCTATCCTGCAGTAGCTAACTCAACCTTGCCTCGGGGGCTCTTTCAGTGTTTTCATGGCCGCATGCATGGTGGTTTAGATGCCTTTATCGACAATTGGGAGTTTGCCCTGCCCAAATCATATTTCAATAATTCTTTATTTTATTGCATTTTCAAATCTGTATTTGTTTATTTCTATATTTTCTCTGAATTATGGTCGTCAAGGTGTGTGCGCCATCCTAAGATCGAGAGTGGAAAGTCCTTAACCTGTAGTAACTCATGGCCATCTCATAGAACATTCTCCACGAGTTTGCTAGTAGCCTCTATGAGTTCGCTTACGGTCGCCACAATCAACCTCGTAGCGAATCATGGGCTGACAAGGATAAGTGACGTCGAGCGAGATAAATATTATCCTATGGGCAATATTGATTCCGTTGTTCGACTACGAACACCGAAAATCAATCTTCTAAAACTTGTTAATTCAGAAGAATAACAAAAGATAGGGAAATAAACGATACTGCTGAAATATTAGTAAACAAAAAATTTCTCTCTAAACATCAACTAACAAAATGCTTATATAGACTCAAACCCTAACTTGTAAAGAAAGAAAAAAAAATCTAACAGAAAGGAAAATTTTTTAACGAACTTAAAATCCTAAAAATCCTAAACGAACTTAAAATCCTCAAATATAAAAAAATCAAAACTACTCTAAATATCAAAAACTTTAAAAATTATTAAAAATAAAAATTATCAAAAATAATAATAAAAATCTTCGGATCCTCCTGCATCAGTTGTCCTAGGTTGAAAAAACTTATCTTTGAGTTTAGAGTAGTGTTAGGTAGTCTTCTAGGAAGAAGATCGTTTGACACCAAATAAATAAAATTTACTAGCAATTCCTAGACTTTAGGAATCCTCGTTGACCCGCTGACGAGATGTCAACCCGCTGACGAGCATGACATCGTGGATGCTACTCTTGTCCCTCTTTGCATCCTTCAAGCACTTTTTTTCCTTACAAATTGTATTTAACTGTGATGACACCAACTTGTTCCTTTTAATTTCAATGGGAACCGCGATGTCATCAAACATGACTATCCAAGGAGATTCCAGTGGATCACAAAGAAACTCTCTCATAATGATAACATTGGTACTGTCATAAAAAAATGAATATTTTGGAGAAACTTCACATATGCTGAAACGATATTCTTGTGAACTTAAATCTGTTGCAAGAGAAGTTCCAAATTGACTATGATAAAAAATGTTAGAGAAATCTGTGAAATTTGTATTGTTTCTTAAATCTAAGGGGATAGTTTCGACTCAATCAACTGTCTTGCAAAAATCTATGCTAAGATCCATATCTTGCATAAAATTATCAACAACGGGCTCAACATCCTTTCCACTTTCAAGTTTGGATTCCTTAATTTCTGAAGTTTGCAGCACAATCATAGCTTTACTAAAGGGTCCTACAATAGAAGTTAGAGAAGCCTCTTTCAAAACAAGAATTACATCGTTGTTGTTTGACGAATAAATAACAATACATGATAAGTCCAAGCTTGAAGTATAACAGTCCAAGCCATTGGATTTATCTGAAGTGAAGCCTTCGGTATTTTTTCCCAAGATAAGTCCAAGCTTGAAGTGAAGCCTTTCATAGATAACAGTTTGAGTGTCACCAATGGATTTATCTGATTCTACAAGTGAATCCTTGGAACCATGGTCACAAGAACTTATATTTATGGCAGAAGAAATAAATGTCATGTTACTCTTGCCAAAATTTTATAGTTCACAACCTATTCCCAACCTTGAAGATTGTACTGAAGCAAACTGAGTCTTATTCACTTTATCATCTGATCATTTAGCACCTTCTGCATTTGTCCACGAAGGAGAATCCAAGCATAATGGTTGATTTTGTTGTGATTCATGGTCACCATCATAAAGTGTTTCCTCAACTTCATCATTGTCATATACTGGCTTGTTAATCACCTGGGTCTCATCTACATACTGAATAAATTGGGACGCCGGGTCAATGCAAGGCAAGATGATAGAGACTGGGCTTCATTGATAGAAGAACTAGATTGTTGATTATCGTCGAACAAAGTGGACTTTTGGTCTTTAATCAACACTTCGTCCAAGTCAATCTCCTCTTCATTAGCATCGTCATAAACTGGATCACCAAATATTTCGATCTCACCTTCCATGTCTTCCTCAATCAATATATTATTGTCTTGTGAGGACAACCGAATAAAATACGAATCTTAAGGATGAGCTGACCAACAATTTTATTCGCCCCTAATATATCATTGACTTTCGGTTCTATACCTTTTCACCAACTAGGATACGTTGAGAACTTGCATCTTGTCTCAATGTATGAAGTCACTGAGATAGAGATTGAGTGTATTTAAATGGAAGAAAGTAATCTTTAATCTTTTTCTTCATCTTCTCCCAATCTGTGATCTTAGCCTTGCCTTGTATATCACGTGAGCGTCGCAATTGCTCCCACCATGTGGATGCTTGGCCTCTGAGTTTGATGGTAATTAATTTCACTTTAACACAATCGGATACTTCCTCATAATTAAAAAACATCTCTAATTTATTAAGCTCAATCAACAAATTCCTTGATCTTACATGGAAAAGATCATGGAGTTAAAAGGATGGAAAGTATCTCCATTGGTATGAGGCCTTTTGGGGAGAGCCCAAGAACAAAGTCATGAGGGCTTAGGCCCAAAGTGGACAATATCATACCATTATGGAGATATTTTGATTGCATTGATACTTACAAGTAGTATCAGAGCGAGATCGCTCTTCACCGGACTAACCGCCGGATGAGCCATGATCTAGATCTAACAATGTGGTTTGAACCTTAAACAAAGGAAGTGGGTGCTCTCGTGTCTGAATCAAGAGGACCAGACACCAGGTGAGAAGTCCTAGTAGGTCGGATGGATCGAGGGGCAAAAAGTTCTAATTGCGACTAGGTGGGAAGTCATAGTAGGTCGGGTGGACCGAGGGGCAAAAAGTCCTAACTGCGGTTAGGTGGGAAGTCCTAGTAGGTCGGGTAGAAGTCCTAGTTGCGGCTAGGTGGGAAGTGCTAGTAGGTCGGGTGGACCGAGGGGCAAAAAGTTCTAGCTGCGACTAGGTGGGAAGTCCTAGTAGGTCGGGTGGATCGAGGGGCAAAAAGTCCTAGTGGGTCAAGGATTCAGACATAAAAAACGACGTTGAGGGGGGCCTATGATCCTTTGTTTGAGGGGGGGATTGTTGGGTTGCATGGGTGCAAACATAGTCCCACATCTAAAGTACATGAAAAAGATCATGGGGTTAAAAGGATGGAAAGTATCTCCATTAGTATAAGGCCTTTTGGGGAGAGCCCAAGAACAAAGCTATGAGAGCTTATGCCCAAAGTGGACAATATTATACCATTGTGGAGATATTTTGATTCCATCGGTTTTAACAGATCTGTGATGTATCAAAAAACTCAGGAAGATCAACTAGAAACTCAATATCTCCATATTGCTCCTTTTGATCATGGCTTTCGCGATTGTAATAGAAGTTTTTAAAAGTAGAAGTAGAATTAGGATAAGAAAATTTATGACCCTTAAGATCTTGCGCCGCTAGATGCTGGAATAATGATGCAACTTGTCTATATAGATCTCTAAGTATCTCGTCTTGGATGTTATGACCACGGTTTTCTTTAGCCTTAACCTGCCTGTCACAACCACAATCATGATCACAACGACAATCCATCGGATCTGAGAGCTCTGATACCAACCGTCTTGGATGAGATAGCAATTATCCTACGGGCAATATTGATTCCGTTGTTTGACTACGAACATAAAATATTAATCTTTTAAAACCTATTGATTCGAAAGAATAACAAGAGATAGGGAAATAAACGACACTGCCAGAAATATTATTAAATTAAAAATTTCGCCTTAAATATCAACTAAAATTTATAAAGAAAAAAAAAAATCCTAATAGTAAAGAAAATTTTTAACCAACTCAAAATCTTAAAAATTTTAAACGGACTTAAAATGATTTTACATTTTCACCCAAGGAAATAAAATATAAAAAAATATGTATGGATAAATATTTTTTTATCCATCCATATATTATTTTAAATGTATAATTTATTCTTTGCCACATCTGTCCTTCAAATAAATAGGCAATACAGAAATACAGGCTATTAGCAATGATAATTTACGATAAAAATATTTTATTGCAAATTAGGGATGACATTGGCGATGAATCAATGATTTGTCACCAATTTGATATGATATTTGCGACAAAAATATTTTAGTTGCCGAAGTTGCAATAAAATAATTTTCATTGCCAAACTTATTACAAAATTACAAATCGTCGCAAAATTCATCACCAAATTAGCGATAAATCTAGTATTCGCCACCAATATGGCGATGAACCGAAGAATCTGTGAGAAATTTTAAATAAGGTTGTATTTGTAAACACGATTTATATTTTGATAGAATGAAATGAATCTGTGAGAAATTTTAAAGGTTTACAACGAAAATAGTTGTGATCGTAAAATTATCATTTTTATTGTCACAAAATTTTCATTTTACAGTTTTATCAAAACTTTGGCGATGAAAAAGGAAATTCGATGATGAAAATATATTTTCGCCAAATTTAGCGACGAATAGAGATTTTGTCACCAAATTGGTAGCCTCTCTATTGCAATGAAATCAGTTTCGTCGTGAAATTGACAACGAAAATAAATATTCATCGCAAAAATAGCGACGAAATCAAATTTTCATCGCAAATTATAAATTTGTTTCACCCATGTGATAAAAAATATTTATTGCAATATTATGGAAAAATTTATTCGTTGTAATAATTGACAACGAATCAATTATTTTTCCACATCAGAATTTTAAACGATAATTATTACGAATGAAAAATATTTTATCATAAAATTCATCACTAAATTTTTTATAATAAAAATAAAAAAAATCATCGTAAAATTTATCGCAGACTATCTCTTATTTTTAATTTTGTAGGAAGGGCATAACTGACTTAGGACGGAGAAGGCCAATAAGTTGAAGCCTCCTCAGCGTGCCATGTGACTTTGAATAATTAACCGTCTCATTATCGTCTAGAAGGTCCCCCAACCACGCTTGCGGTCCTTTCCTAGCCAGATCACTCCCCTCGTGGCCCATCATCACTTCCTCCCCTACCACTATGTCCTCCCTCATGGCCCACTTCCTCACCCTGCCTCTATGTCGGTACCTAGCGGCAACGAATGGTGTAGGATCGAGATCGAGATCGAGAAAAGGGATCGAGGGACCCGATCACGTTCATATTTTATGGATTCTAAAATAATAGATCGATCCTCATACTCTCTCTATTTTAGCCCTCTACAGCTTAAGTCGCCTCCCTCCTTCCGACAACTATCGTGACCTCTTTCTGATTGACAAATTACAGAACGCAATCATCCTCTGAATGAGCGGGACGCATTTTCCCTATCGCATTCACAAACTTCGCGAACATGATTTCATGAACAACAAGCCTCTATCTTAAAAGCTAATATAATAATCAAGAAGAATAAATTAAAAGAAATGGAAAACAAGCTCACCTCGAGCGCGAGAATCCATTTCAAGATTCGAGAGCGAACGAAGAGCCTGCCACACCTGTTGTCGTCACAAGGTTTGACCAGCGCTTTCCCTTAATTTAGCTGCTCGCAAAGAAGCCTGTTCATGATTAATTAGAAGAATGAATTTCACCTGGATCTCCTCCACTGCTCAGCAAAGAACTCACCGGTGGCGGACCTGAAGAAGCTAAGTCACCGGCGCCAGCGGCTGACGTTGTCCGATGGTGTACTACAGTCCACCACAAATGCGTGGCAGCTCCAGTTCGTAGGCGTCTTTTTCCACCGTGCCCGCGTGCACTTGGTGCCCTTCCGGTGAGTGGCTCTGCTCCAGCAGCTTCTAATTAATAGCAGAAAACTAGATTCGATTTAACCCGTAAGAAGCAAGGTTGTCTTCAGGTTCTTTGCGTATCATTTTGGTGACTGAGAAAGCACGCTTCGAACGATCCTTTATCTTCAAAATCATAAAAAGAAAGTTATCCCTAACGTTGGCAAGTACCATTAATTAACAACGGGGTGACTAAGCATCTACCAATTGGAGGAAAAAACAGATGGTAAGTCGGGACAAAACTAGTCAGTTCGGATCCTCTGCGTCAAAGAACTCTCTGCGCCCCTGTGCCACTCAGTAAACGATAAAAAAATCTCACGCGGATCGCACGTGACGCTCGCATCTGCTTAATCCCTCCCGCTCGCTCTCCTCGAAATATTTTCTCTCTTTCCTTCGCCGAAACTCCGCGCCGCTCCCTCCTCCTCCTCGTCGCAATCAATGAAGCGGGTAAAAAAAATCAGCGAGCGAAGCTTCGTGGAAGCACCGTGGCGGAGGCGAGGAAGAGGAGGAAGAAGAAGAAGAAGGCTGACGAAGGCGACGAACGCTTCCGCCATGAAGCTTTCCGTGCCCTCCTTCTTCGCCTCCCATTTCAAGAGGAGCAGCAAGAAGCCCTCCTCTCGTCGTTCCTCCTCCGCCGGCTCCACGGACCTCCACCTCCTCCTCCTCCCTCTTCCGCTCCCACCACGCTGCTGCTTCCCCTCGCTCCGTCCTGCTGCCCTCTTTCTCCGCCCGCGAGCTCGAGGCCGCACTGCGCAGCTTGGGCCCCATCGACGCCTCCTGCGGCGTCGACCTCACCGAGGCCGAGCTCGCGGCGCTGCTGGCGGAGCCCTCGGCGGAGGAGGAGCTGCGCGAGGCCTTCGCGGTCTTCGACGCCGACGGCGACGGGAAGATCTCGGCGGAGGAGCTGAGGCGCGTGTTAGAGACGAGTAGGCGAGTTTGTTGCTGCTATAAGAAAGTGGAGGCTCCAGAGCCATACAAGGGGATAGGCATCAAGTAGGCCGGCGAAATTGTGCGGCGGAAAGAAGGCAAAGCTGGGAAGAAGAAAAAGTAGAACTGAATACTAGAACAATTTCTTCTGTACTTCACCCTCATTTTGTTCTTATAATGCTTAAGCTTCGTGTTGCTTAAAGATCATTGTTTTTTGATGACATTTATGGTTGAAGAAGATAGATGTGATAAACTTTCAGTGATTTTTCCTGTAGTAACTTTGTGCATAAAAATTGAGTCTATGCAAAGTTTGCTAAGGACTTTCAGTAATTCAAGAAATTATAAGCTCAAGAATGCTCTCAAACTGTGAAGGTCAGAAGCGAAATCGCAATCTGTTTATCAGTTATGGAAATCGCAATCTGTTTATCAGTTATGGCATCAACAATTATAAACTTTTTCTTATAGAAAATAAGATCTGGAATCTCTAAATCTAATTGTAATTGTAGAAATTAATCGGCATTAGAGAAGCGAATCTTCAATTCCATTTTGTTCCAATCGCGTACAAAATGATCCTATTTAATTTAATTTGTTTCTCCAATTCGATCATGAGCGCACATCACCACCATGCTCGACTTCAGAAGCATCGCTGGTCGTCCATCATCTGGGCGAAATCGTTGAAGCAGACGAAGCCGTCGCCGTCGGTGTCAATGCCGTGGATCATCCGGCGGCAGTCGTCCAAGGAGCACCCCTCGTCGCCCAGCGTCTCCAACACGTGCCTCAGCTCCTCCGCCGAGATCTTCCCGTCGCCGTCGGCGTCAAAGACCGCGAAGGCCTCGCGCAGCTCCTCCTCCGCCAAGGGCTCCGCCAGCAGCGCCGCGAGCTCGGCCTCGGTGAGGTCGACGCCGCAGGAGGCATCGATGGGGCCCAAGCTGCGCAGCGCGGCCTCGAGCTCGCGGGCGGAGAAAGAGGGCAGTAGGACGGAGCGAGGGAAAGCAGCAGCGTGGTGGGAGCGGAAGAGGGAGGAGGAGGAGGTGGAGGTCCGTGGAGCCGGCGGAGGAGGAACGACGAGAGGAGGACTTCTTGCTGCTCCTCTTGAAATGGGAGGCGAAGAAGGAGGGCACGGAAAGCTTCATGGCGGAAGCGTTCGTCGCCTTCGTCAGCCTTCTCTTCTTCTTCCTCCTCTTCCTCGCCTCCGCCACGGTGCTTCCACAAAGCTTCGCTCGCTGATTTTTTTTACCCGCTTCATTGATTGCGACGAGGAGGAGGAGGGAGCGGCGCGGAGTTTCGGCGAAGGAAAGAGGGAAAATATTTCGAGGAGAGCGAGCGGGAGGGATTAAGCAGATGCGAGCGTCACGTGCGATCCGCGTGAGATTTTTTTGTGGTTTACTGAGTGGTGTTTTGGCGTTCAGAGGATCCGAACTTTATTCTAGTGGTCTTGGGCACCATCAAATATATCAAAATTTATGAACAGATCGCTACGTACAGCTAATAATATATATATAATAAAGATACTGAAATAGATTCCCGTCATAAATTTTGTGATGAAATTCGCTCGATTTTAAAGTTATGATTAAATCTCAGGCCATATATTAAAAAGTTAAATTCAAAAACTTGGAGTTAATCACTATTTTAAAATTAAACGGACATTCCGGTCACAAATTTGTGACAGAAATCTGTTGTTCACTATAATAAATCTATCCATAGTAATCAATTTAATTATGTCTGAAGGATAACAACATAATATACAATGCAAATGAATATAATGGATTAAATTAAGTAATCTGATCGGCTTCCTCCTGTCGTCCGCAAGCGCCGCAGAGTATTTGCGTAGGTGAACAAGGTAGGGAAAGCCCGACCCGATCTCGTCGGCAGTCTTGTTAGATCTTTCTGCCTGAACGAGTAAACGTAAGCCTCACGGCTGACGCTGAACACCAACAACATCCCTTTCTCCTTCCCGCCGTCGCATACCAACATCGTCCACACGCCTTCTGGCTTCTCCAAGTAAACAAATTCATTCAGCTTCACCCATGAATCACCAGACCTTCCCCACGCCGTGAACGTGCCGGTACGTCGACGGTAATGCATCAGGCACAGCCACGATTCCTCCCAAACTGCCACGCTGATATTGTCGAACAACTCCACAGCGCCGTCGTCGGGCTCGGGCATCGCCAGAAACTCGACGACCCCCGTGGCGATCTCGTATGACAACACGTAGGGACCCGCTGTGGTAGTCCCGAAGCAGTCGGAGGCCCAGAAGACGGCCCCTCGGTGCACCACCGGATTCTTAAACTTCAAGTTGCGGCCGCCGTCGTTGATCATCTCGTCCCTCGTCCAAACCTGGGCCGCCGAGTCGTACACACGACACCGGTAAATGTACCAATCCTCGCCGGATGTCAGGAAGACGAGCTTGTAGTCCCCCGCGACGTTGTTGGTGAACTCGACGGCCAAGCTGGAGCGCAGTCCGATATCGCCGTCGGGAGGAATAGGAATAAGCCAGGACTCGCGACGGACGGGGTTATAGGCGCATATGCTATAGAAAATAGTGTCTTTTTTCAGGTAGAAGATGAGACCGCCGGCGGAGCAAAGGATCTTGCAGGGGTGGTCGTCGTAGGCGGAGAGGATATCAAAGAAGCCGGCCAGGGGGAGGCCGATGTCCGGATCGAGGATGAAGCACTGAAGGTGATAATAATTATCCACGAAGATGGCGGCGGCGCCGGCGTTGTGGTAAGATTGCATGAGGTGGAAGAGGGGATCGGAGGTGATCATGTTATGCAAGGACTTGGAGACGAGGTAGAGGTTGGAGAGGTTCTTGGCCGGGAGGTAGGAGAAAACCTCCGCCAATTGATCATAGTTAAGGATTTCTTGGTTACTGGCGGCGGAAGCGACGGTGCTGCTACTTCCGAGTTGAAGATTGTGGTCGGCCATTGATCGTGCAGAGAGTACTCTTCAGTGAAGCAATTAATCAATATAGATACATCTGCAGACATCTATCTATCTTTAAATATATGTTCATGAAGATTGAAGTTTAAATTCCGTTACGAAAAGTTTTGAGAAAAATTCTCTATTCAGTTTTAAATTCCATTCCAAAAAAAGAGAAAGAAATCCATGGAATATTTAAATTTAACAAAATAGTTTTCAGTCACAATACTCAATTATTCATGATTAATTCGTTATAAAAATTAATTTAGACTAATCGTAATGATTGGATAGAGTTTATTTTGACCACTTCCTTTCTTTCAAATTTGTCCTTAAAATGCAATGGTATCTTAACTTTCCCAAATTAATTTGCAACTAAAAAAATTCTAATCGACATATTGAGTTCTGTTTCTGCAAAATTGGATAGGTTTAATTTTCTATGAGTATATTTCTCTCTGGATTATTTAATTCCTGCTAAAACTTTGGAATTTTAAACTAATTTTTGTTCTTAATTTGCCTTCGCGTTTTTTATATATTTTGTTAGAATGAACTGATTGATATGTTTGAAGACGACATGACTTATTTAATGTCCAAAGTTAATAACCACAATTTTAAGGTATAATTAATGTTAATTTCATGCATGGTCTTAATTAAGACCAAGAATAAAATTAAATATTAAAATAAAGAAAGCAAATTGAGACCTATAAGACGATATATAAAGTCTTGTTTAATTTAACAAAATTTGAATTCATTAAAAATATTTATATTTAACATAATAAAAATATATAATTGTACCTAAAAAAATTAAAAAGAAAAAGTAAATATATAACAACAACAACAACAATAAATCTTATCCTACTGAGTGGGCCGGGATAGATTATATATATTCTTGTATGTTATTGGATTCTTCTTTTTACCATATAATCATCTATATTTAAATAGAATTTATGCTATTTTATCATTATTAATTAAATCTTAATTTTCTCTTTAATATTTTTATTTTTTATCTTGTTTATCCTCCTATGTCTATTCATCTATCTTAACATTCTTATCTCTACAACCTTCTTCTTTTTTTATGTTTAAATATTATAACCCAACATTTAATTACATATAGCATAATAGATCTATTTACCATTTTGTAAACTTTTTCTTTAACTTTTAAAGTACATTAGGATCACAAATAACACCTAATAATTCCTTTAACATTAAGTCTGAATAGCACACCAAAAAAGGTGGTTTAAGAGATGGAAATAAGACTGACGATATGGAATGATAGTGACTCCCAAATTAATAATTACAGAGAAGGAACAAGGCTGCTTACTGCATTATGCAGGAAACACTGTAAAAGCACTAATGACAGGCTAGAAGCAGCTTCAATCAGTTCGACAGCATAAAAATTAGTCCATTAAATTAAACTTTTGTGCTTCTTTCTTGGATCTCCTGATGGACGTTGTAATTTTTTCCTTTTAAAATCTTCAACCATATTGTAAACCTGTATTAATAAAAACAAAACAAAAAATATCTATATGAAACCAATTACTGACATGAACTAAATGTCAAAAGGAAGTAGTGCTTTATGTGACTAATTCCAATTTGATAACAAAGGAAATATCTTAATGTCATTCAATATTTGAATCTCACAATACCTTTCGTACTCCAGATGTTAATCCCATGGTCTTTATTGACTTTGCGTCTACACATTTCCATGAACTAGAGAACTGATTGCTCTCAGAAAATTGATTTAAACCACCTCCACAAAAGAACAACTGATTAGGAATTTAATCCCATCAAAATTGCATTAAAAAAATTTCATTATAAAGTGACATGTCCTTACCTTTCAGTTTCAGAATCAAGAGCTCAATGTGCATGTGGAGTCTGATGTGAGAAAAAACATGTATGCATTCACCAACATCTTCTCTCAAAACCACCTCACAATCCTCCCATAATTTGATATGAAATAATTTTCTCAAATACGTGTCTGCACTTCTTCTTCTTGAGTCAATATCTACTCTTTCATCCAATAAGACACTTGGGAACTCCCAGAGGCCAGCAAGCAATCCTTCATTTGGCCGTTTAACCAAAAGTAGCATATCCTTGTTACTGCACCTCTTTAAGGATTCTTCACCTGTTTCCTCAGTCAACTGAACAACACAAACAGCCGCAAAATCATGACGCTGCTTTGCTTTTGCTACTTTTGTTGGATAGTCAGTAACTTCAATTGATTCCCCACTCTTGGAAAGAGAAAATGCAACACAGTTATCTGAAATCGGGCATGCATAACATTGTGGATTCATAGTGCTGCACAAGGTTGCCCCTAATTCCATCATAGCTTGATTAAAATCTCCAGGCCTCAAAGGATCAACCAATAGTGAAGCCAGCTTCCTACAATGAAATGCAAATTTTAAAGTTGTACGACTGTGCAAATACAAAAAAGTAAGGATTCTAATATCCAAAGGCAAGAGTCAATGTAATTCATGTGCAAGGGTGTGTAGTGTAATTCATATCAAATTTAAGTTTGAAATGGAACTAATCAATTACAAAGGCAAAATACTAAAAATTGGATCGAGAAAACTAGAAAAGAGCTGTAAAGAATATTAAGATAGCAGTGTGATCTATATTCACATCTAGACGGGTCGAAATGTCAAAACAAAATAAACTGTCCATGTTTCTTTGCTCTGCCTTTTGATGGCTTCAAGGAAAAAGAATTTAAAAGGATGGTATTTCTTGGAAGATTGCATCTTTATCATTAATAGATTCATTGCAACACAGATGCATACCATATTCCTTTCACTGTGCCTGATTTCTTTGGGTTGGCAGTAATAGCCTTTAACCTACTGATCACCCTAACAACATTCCCATCAACAACAGGCACTGCCTGGAAAGATTTAACAATGAACTGGATCATTACATAAACAGTATGATACATAAGGATATTCACCAGTCAATTATATTCATCAATGAAAGAAGAAAGAGATCACAAGCTCAGATATAGTCAAACTCCTACCTCATTGAAAGCTATAGAAGCAATGGCTCCAGCAGTGTAATCTCCAATTCCTTGAACCTTGAGGAGTTCAGCAGCTGTTCGAGGAAACGCTCCTTCTTGAACGATGGACTTAGCTCCCTAATTCAGTAATTCACCAAGCAAATCCCATTCAAGTTCTTTGAGTATGATCATAACAAGTTAGAAATGCAGATGAAATGGAACAAACTGTTTTTTTTTCTGAAAATAAAATTATTGCCAATGCCTCAAAAAAAAAAAAAATAAAGAAATGAGGATAGAATGGACCTCCAAAAGAAAGCGAGCCCTTCGATAATACCCCAAACCAGCCCACATTTCATTCACTTCCTGTGGAAAAAAGAGTAGATACGAGCAGAATCAGGCACGAGTATAAATCCCTAAAAGTGCAAGGTCAGAACAGAACCTCCTGTGAGGCTGCGGCGAGGTGGTGGATGGTGGGCCATTTGTCCATCCAGCGGTTGTAATAGGAGATGACAGTGGATACCCTGGTCTGCTGCAGCATCACCTCCGATACCCACACAGCGTACGCGCTTCCCGCTTCGACCTTACCCTCGGTCTCACTCCTGTTGACGGTGCCGCGGCTGCTCGTCTTCGTCCTCCGCCATGGCAAGTCGCGGCGGTTGGCGTCGTACCAGTCTAGGAGAGAAGCACGGATCCGGCGCGCGTCCTCTGGAGAGAAGTCCTCGATGTCTGGGAGAGGGAGGGAACTAGTATTGAGGTCCTCCCCTTGTGGATCGCGTTCAGTTGATGGCTCCTTCGCTGCTTTCCTCGGCCTTGTGTTTCGCTTCTTGGCATTGCTACTCTCCTCGTCTTTGATTCGTCTCCGGCCACGAGCTTCCATGGAGGAGGAGATGATTTGGGATGGTAACAAGGGATTTTGGCGCCCAGGTCTGGCCACGTCTGGGTCTGGTCTGGTGGCCAGTTCCAGTCACTTTAAAAACATCTTGATCCATTTTTGAATCGAGATCTTATTTTATTAAAAATGAGAGGGAAACCACCATCCTTCATATTTGGGAAGAAATCTTATCACAGTTCTCGCCGAGATAATGTTGTTCTTCATTATGATCAATTATAACTTTTTAATTTATCTTTTCGTAAATGATCATGAAATCGTCTGTGTAAGACTGTTAGAATAACAAATTCCATCTTTTACTGAAATTGAGAGAGAATTTTGATTCTAAGATAAAATGGAGTTGGCTACTATAAAATAAATATTACTACAATAAACAAAGATCAAATTTTGATAAAATAAAAAAAAAATATTCTCGTTACAATGACCAACTATAATTTATTAATTTACCTTCTTACAATGTAAAACATTTTGAAATAACAAATTCCACCTTATTTACTACTATAAGGAATAGATACTATAATATATCAAGCTTTTGAATGAAATCCCTAAAGAAATGCTTTTTGGCTCAGTGTTTTTGAAGGTAATAGGCTAAAGAGCAATAATATGTAACATGAAAAAATGTAGCTTTAATTCAACATGGACACACTGCATGAGTTATAAATATGTCATACAATATGACTCACAACCATGCAGTTGAGTGCTCATATTAGCTCAGTGTTTTTGGAGGTATATTATTTGAGCTAAATGAATGTGAGAGAAAAAAAGAAGACATTAGGTATTTTGATAAGTGAAAATTTTAGGTAATTTGAAATTTTATGTAGCATTTCAAAAAAGACTTGTAATTACTCTTATCAATTAACACAATTGTTTGCAAATAACATACACCAACATAAACCGAGTTCCAACAAAACATTATTCCTCAATAAAACATAATAAATTTCAATATACAGACATGCTTTTAAACTCAATGGAAGAAAGAAAAAGAACAGAAAAAGGAAATAAAAAGAAAAAGAAAAACGAGCATGTAAATCACTTTTTTATAATATTAGTTGGATCTTTTAGCTTTTGACTTTGAACTCTTTGTCACTTCCTTGAAAGCGGAGGGACAGAGATTGTTTACAGCGCAGATTCCACACCGGGGCCGGGGAGCTGTACAAACGCTGCGCCCAAATCCAACCTGAGCAAACAATTAAAGGAGGTGAAAAGCAAATACATACTCCAAGAAAACATAGCTATTCCTTTGAGCCTCAAAAAACATAAGAGATCCAAAAAAATAAAATGCATTCTATTTGTTAGCCAATCATGGTTTACAATTAATTTATACAAAACTAATGGTTGAAACAGAAGTTGATCCCATAAGTTCAAGTATGACTCTCTATGATCCCAAAGACTTTTATAGACAACAAGGGGGAAAAAGTGCTTAAAAAGCCTAGTCATTTCTTGTCTCTCTATATTACAAGTGTAATCAGTCTTTTCTAAAGCAAGAAAGTTTCAAGTCTACATGGAAAATGGAAAGTGAAAAAGTATTACAAATGAAAAATAAAAAGCCAGGCTTTTAGGATAGAGGATTGAGTTGCAATAAGCTTTGAAAGATAACGTAAGTTGTCCAAATCTGTGAACATGAATCATATTTGGCATGAAGATTAATGGAAGGATAAGGTTTATTTAATCAACCTCAAATAGATGGACAAATACAACTTGATTGTGATAACATAAATTGCACTTAAGCCTATATAAAAACATCAGGAAAACTAATATCCATCTTACCAGTAGGGGGTTGATTGGATCCCACAAATCCTTGGGTAGCCATTTTTCCAAAATCACTCTTGTTTCTTCTGGAATTGAAGTTTTCTAGTACAGAAAAAACATTAATGCAATTATTGTAACACTTTATACCAAGTACTTTTAGATTGTTTCTGCAAAAGAGAGTTGTTAGACTAAATATCATGTCATGAAACAAAATTACCAGTCCAGTGCCTGGACGTGAAACCCATCCTAATCGATTGCAAATACGATGTACGTGAGTATCAACACATATCCCTTGAACATTATTCCATCCGACAATCATCACCTACATATTCAAATAAGCATGACAAAAATCTGGTCATAGTTTCAAGAAAGACGGTAGGAGTGAACTGTACCAGATGGGCTATTTTAGAGCCTACTCCAGGAAGTGCAAGCAGTTCGTTAACAGAACTAGGGATGTCACCTCCATACTTCCTTAAGCAAATTTCAGCGACTTCCTTCATATAATGGGCTTTCCTCGAGTAAAATGCAACCTATATTAAAAATATTAAAGAATAACTTTGACACTTCCCAAAGAAGAAAATTTAACTTAAAGAGTGAATTAAACAAGATGAAGAAAAAATAAGCATTTTTCATTTGTCACTTTAGCAAAGCAGTTTAAGATATTTCTCTCAAAGTAACCACTAATTTCAAATAGTATTCTCTCGTGGATCCTGTTTATTTCTTCTGCATGTTAATACTCCATGGTAGATGGCTATTACATATTATATAAATAAGAATAGGAAATATAGGGATATGATTTACCTTAATTGTAGGGATATGATTTAGCTTGATTGTAGGGATTTGATTAAGTCTAAATACTCTATATTTATGTATGAGATTGATGAATAAAAGTAATAACATATTCCAAGGATCCCTACTCCATTGACTTGATCAAAAAGGTGGATCTCTCCTCAAGAGCACGTCTATCTTTCTCCTTTTTGGCTAGCAGCCAAAGATGGAGAAACCACCTATAATCTCTTCTTGCAATGAGTAATGTTTAAGCATAAAGAAGAAAAAAAAGAGAAAAGAATACAAGAGCTTGTTACAAGGGAGAATAGAGAGCAAAAGTGTGAGCATTCTGAATGTTTCTTCTGCCTCTAAACTCTCATATGTATAGAGATTCCCACAACTTTCTAGAATTTTATCTTTCCTTAAATTTAGGCCACCACCAGTCATCTGCTGACAATCCCAACCATCCCAGTTAACTCCGATAGTTATCTGACCATTGTCGTTGGTTGATGTCAGATTAATGGTTCTTTTCTAGGTTTTCAAGTGCACATTAGTCAACTACTCTATTGACTACTTAGTTCCCTTCTGAATTCTAGATCGAACAAAACCTTTGCTTATTGGTTAGTCGACTACCCTGCATCAATTGACTACTTTTGATTCCCGAATTCTGAATCCCTTGTATAGAATATCTTAGTTTATTCATGTTTTTGGGTTTAGGGTTTCATCAATTGATTGCTTATGATTATTGAATACATTGAATCTAGAATATTTCCAACAGAATACCTCATTTTATTCATGGTTTCGATTTAGTTTTGAGTTATGATTTGTCCACTGTGCAACTGACTTAACTATTTCTAAGTCTATGTATGTTCTTTTCCCTTCATCCTAAGATATAAGTGCGCCTTCTCTCCTCTTTGTACTTTACCTTAACTAGCTAAGAGCTAAGAGGTTTTTTTTTTATACCTTTTCATAGGATTTCATCTTGCTAAGAAGCCTTCATGCTTCTGGTCTTCATCATGCCAAGACACTACTCATGCCTCTGGCACTTCATCTTGCTTAGCATCCGGTCCTCACCGACCATACTTCTTGGCACTACCTAGTATTTGATTGACCTCAACTTGCTAGTACTTCAATGCCTAGCATCCAATTCACCTCAACTTGTTGGAATTTCTTTATACTGCCACCATTTTGTTGACTTCAACCTATTGGGACTTCATGTCAAGTAGCTACTTACGCTTTCATCGTTGCACTTGCAAAGTATAAGCTTACCTACACTTGCACACTTGATATATATATATATATATATATATATGAGATCAACTTCATTACTTAACTTAAATATTGTCCAAACATCAAAATCACATGTAAACACATGCTTGGATATGATTGCACTAACAATAGCAGCACAAGAAACATAACTTGTGCTTAGTAGTCTCAAGTTTTGCCCTTGGTAATTTATCGGAACCAAAAGATCATGCCACTTGGCACAATATGAGATTTCAAATATGCATAAAAATACCTCCCATTTAATCAAAATACAATAATTTGATCAATAATCACGTGATCTTCAATTGAATTAAGCATACCACCAAGGAGAAACTTCCATAATAAAATGTATAAAAGAAATGGCAACATCCAGAAAAAGGATATACTGGTTTAATCAAGCTTGCAATTACTGATTCTTCAGTTTTCAGAATGATGGCAGCATCCAGTAAACCCTTCTCTGACAGACGTGCTACTGCACCTGAAAACAAGTGAAGAAACTTTATATTTAGAACTTTATTTAATATCAAACTTGACTATAATTATAAGCCCAAAGAAACAGGGTACTACTGAACATGCCACTGGCAATTGCTTCTTTAGTTTGGCTCGACAGAAGGCAAGATACCAAGATTCCAAATCTTTCTTCCTGGTACAAGACAGAAATAAGTGATGATGTTAAACATTGGAAGAAAACAAAATGGCAACATGACAAAAGGACAAGCATCCAGATGTCTAACCATTAGGTAATTTCAGATAGAATGAGTTTAAACAAAGGGTGTGTATTGTAATCAGTTTCTATAATATTACATTAAGAATCTCATTAGCTAAAAGAATGCTTGTATTACTCTAGATAACCAATCAGCATAAGGTCATGATAATCATATTACTCTTATCAAATTCAAGGCAATATACTTCTAGCATGACGGCCATAAATAAAACATTAATAAAATTGTAAGATATATAACTTAGGAGGCATCTCAAAGCACTTCCAAGTAGCACAAGAAGTGTGGAGTTAGTTAAAGGTTTAAAGTTTCATGTTGTGTTGATCATCACAGGCGAATCACTTCATTTCATGCACTGACCAACAAGTGAGAAGGCACGAGACGACAAACATACAAGCAATCCCCCCTCCCCTGCTTCCCATGAAGGAAGTCGCATAATTAGTAGTAGAAGAGCATGGATGCTAGAACCACTCCTCTCGATTCATTCCACATGATCTCCTCAATGTTTGAAAATGACCTATGGAAACCTTGATTTCACTACTTCAAAATAGGCACAGATGCCAAGGTCTCTCTAGCATCAACAACACTTCTCAAATTGGCCTATCTCTTCCTCTTCCTCTTCCTCTATTGTGCATGAGGTTAGGTGGAGTCGTCAATGAGATCACTAGTGATATTAGTTGGGATTAAGATGTATGAGTTAAATTAGATGAATAGTTATAAAATTAATGAAAAATTTAAAATAGGATTGAGATTAGAAATTTAATATTGTCGTCGATAATATTAATGATTTACGTCAAATATATTTAAAATAGGTTATAATAAGGATATTTTTATTATTATAGGTCTATAATAAATAAAGTGATTTTATATAAATTGATCCTCCTCTAGCACACCTATCGATCCTACACTATCTTTATATTTATAATTTTATTAGATTATATATTTATAACTTATATAGATTATTATATATGTATAATAGACACATTTGTAAATGGGCCATAAATTGGTTGATTCATTTATGACCTGACCAATCCCATTTATTTGCAGGTCATAAATGGTCAATTCTTTATAGTCAAATTTGTTTAGCTCAAATTAGTCCCTATATAATTGCAAGCTGAGTCATGTTGTGCAAATGGCAGTGCCAACTTTTACCACCCCTACCCTACCAATGAGTAACTGGAGCAATCTTCCCTTGCATAGACGATAGAAAGGCTAATGAAGATTGTGATATTCAAAAAACAAACCTAAAACCATGCTAGTATTCCTTATGGAAAAACATGTCTGCAATTATCCCCTTGGTTCTATATTTGGCACCCTTGATCTCTACATTTGTGAGATTAAAAGGATGAGAAATATCAAAGCTTTTGAAAAAATTTCAAACCTATTAATACAAAGGAAAATAGTGAACAGTTTCAGCCTATAGTCTCGAACCATAATACCTTGGATGACAGAGGTTTCTCTTCGCTTTCACATCCCATAGTTTTGAATGTGACACCCTCAGCAAGCCTCATTGTTTTAATTCCGTCAAGGACCTCCTTCCAATTTTCTGGTGCATTAACTACAGCACAATTTAAGATCCAAGTTGAGCCACTACTAAAAGAATTTAACACAAGACATCAAATCTCATAGTTCTGCTGATAAGTTATGCCAAACATTTAGATGGTTGAGGAAATAAATGCCTTCCATCATAAAAATGGTAACAAAAAGAAGCACCTAAATTCCGTATTTGTCAAGTACCTTTAGACGCATTGGATCTCTTACTCTGAAAAGCAGATGTAGAGGTAGAATGTTCTTCTGCAGGGCTTAGCAAAAGATGTTTAGTAGAAGAAAATCTGTGTATGTATCTTTTAGTTTGGTTAGAGTTTTGGTATTTGATTTATTTACTAGTATTTTATATGTTCAAATCGTAGACAATTTGTTTCCTAAAATATCGAGTCATATTAGATAAGTGGTATTTCTTACCTATTTTTATTTTATTTCTAATTTTAGTTGATTTTGTAACGTTAAAAAGACCTCAACTCCACCTTTAAGACATCTTTAAATTAATAATATTGATTTATCATTATGAAAGATTGGTGCTTCAACTTCGTTCCTTTGCAGCTTGATGTACATCACAAGGAGGGCAAACAAGAGGTTTGGATGTCTACTAATGGTAAGCGAGTTATCCACGTGAGCTACCTTCAATGAATTTTGGCAGGTGGTGTTAGAGTAACCACATCTAGTGGTATCAGAAGCAATGATCGCCCCCGGGGCACATCTAGTGGTATCAGAAGCACTAATGATCCAAAAAATGCAACAAGAATCTAGCTAGATCTCTTTTACGGAGATTGTATGAGTATACTCTACAATTTTCTCTATTTTGGAGGATGGCAATGATCTGTTCTTGGAGTCCATGCTACTCAAGAAATGTATTATTATTTGATAGCTTGTATTTTAGTGACTTTGTCATGTTGCATATAAAATGTTCTGTTGACTAATTTTTAAATACTGTCCAACCCAATTTTGCAGATAGACTAGCATGTTGCCCTCATTCTCAAAAATATTGAGACATTATTGGAGTAGTTCCCTTTTTGTTCAAAAATAGGATCACATTCATCTATGTTGGAGGAACATCATGATTTAAACACTAATATTCAAATGCATTCATTCTGTTAGATTGTGTATGTAGATAAAATTTGCCCTTACTGGAGCTAGTAGATTGGTTGACCTCATCATATGTCAAATCTTCAATGTCAGCAACGCCACTAACCTGCAAGTTGAAGCTCATCCACTTTTATTATCATTTCCAATGAAATAGAGACACAAAAGGGACTAGACTAACTTTAATGAAAGATAAAGAAAAATTTAGTGTGAATATTGTATCAGAAATCCTTGCTTAAAGGCAGAAATAAAGCTCAATGCAAGATTCAAAAGCTTTATACGAGAAATCTTGAATTTATTAACAAGGATACACGAAGAAATGATATATAGAAGGATCTTACATTTTGATAACCACCATCTTCTTTCTGCCTCTCCCTACCAACTTCTATATTCCTTTTCACCCTTTTCTTTGTAGAATAAGCATGTTTTTCTTTATCACAATTCCTTCCTTGAATAGGAAAATTTTAGCTTGTCATCATCTCAAATAATGAACATCTTAGTTGAACACAGTTGAAACAGAGTTTAGTGAATTTCTAAGACACATTGTCATGTGCACACACCAAAAAGAGAAAAAAATAAAGAGAAGGGCCTTAACTTCTGAAAGTTGGCCTTCATAAACGAAACATCAGTGGATTGAAAAGAATAGACTTTATGAGAAAAAGCACCCAAATTGTTTCAACAGACTGACAAAACAGTTTGAATCGGACAACAATATAAAACTTTTTGCATCTTTCCTAGCTTCAATAAAGGGCCGATTAGGTTTAGCAAAGAGTTCATCGATTTCTGGGATGCGCGTCTCCTTTCCCATAAGCATGAAAGCCTGTCCTCTAGCACACACATGGAAATAGACGATCTAGTCGCTAGATATTTTCTGGTTCGGATGCTAGGTTGTGACTATGAAAAGCACGATAACGGAAATCAACACAAAAGTAGGAGATCGGATGACGAACAAATACCTGGTTTCAGCTCCGAGTGGAGGCGTATGCCACTGGACAAGAGAGATCGTGGAGAGATCTTGTGGGCGGCATCCTTATGGCTTGAGCTCGAGATGATGAAGGACGGACGGACGGACGGAGACGAGAGAGGATGAAGGAAGAGTGCATTTGGGAATTGGAGGGAACGGCGAGTGTAAGTTTTCATGCAGAGGAGTTAGGTAGAAATTTGAGGTTCTACTTCGGCACGCGATTCGACCAAGACGTGGGAGGGTCATGGCCAACTGTGCTCATGTGGTGGTAAGGGCTAAATTTTTATTTTCTCTTAAATATGTAAAATTTAAAAAAATAAATTCAATAGCCCCATTGACTATTATAATTAATTATGCATGGAGATCGAACCGTAAATGTATGGATATAGATGTCTTACCGCAGCATCATTATTTGGTGTAAACTCAAGATAAAGGCTTGAAATGTTTTCAAAATTAATTATAATGTGATAAACTATCAAATAGCATTTGTATGCATAAAATTAAATGTGACAATTCGTATTCTATTATATTAATCGTACGTATATATTAGATGTAGATTGCATCATTTGATTATATAAAATCTGAGGTTAACGAATGTAGCATGTTACTTTTAATTTTGTTTTTATTAATTATATTTTTTTATAATAGTTAGATGGTCTTTTTCTAATAGTTAGATGGTCTAGTAAGTTAAAAATGATCAAAATGCTCAACACGTAACTGACTTCATCAAAAAAATAAAAAAAAAATCAAATTTTTAATATTTTTTCCGTCCTCACGCCTATGACCATAAGCAATTATAAAATCTTTTATTAACCAGCCGATTAGCTGACTTCATCAAACTTTTTGTTTTTTGTTGTTTTTGAGAAATTCTGAAACTTCGATAAAATTATGAAGAAATAAAAAAAGACTTTTGATTGGATCCACCCCCGCACATTGTCTTCCATACTCTACGAATAAACGTAATGATTTTTTTTTTCCATCTAGGAAGAAAGAAGAGAAACGAATTTTGCAACCCACACTAGCTCCTTAATTAACCGCGAGCAAGTTCTCCATTACCCGGCTCTGCCCAGTCGTCACGTGCAACGACCATCTTCCTCGCTGCTTTCAGACTTCGCCGGCTCTGTTGCGTCGCCGATTGAGTGACGCCCTTCTCCGACGCCTTCTCCGTCACTGGAAACAGAAGCCCAGATCAATAAATAAATCCCACACTAAACTATCAAGGCATTCCTAAAAGAAAGCAATAAATCATCACTGTAGATAGTACCCCAGGCGGGGTCGGATCGCAAGCCCCAACCATTTATCGATTTCAGATCTGAATCTGTACAACAACGCGACCATTAATAAATTAATGATTTGAAGAAAGAAGAAGAAGAAGAAGAGAGATAAAGAATAGGAATGTAACCTTGGATAAGCGAACTTTGGGGTTCGTGGGAGAGGAGGTAGAGGACGAGTAAGCAGAGGATGGTGAAGATGGGAATCAAGTGAATGGAGCGTTCCGACCGCGAACTGGTCCGGATCACCTTATCCTCCACCGCCTCCATCGAGGGTTCGTGAGGGTGTCCGCCGCTGCCACCGACGAGGCTTTTGCGGTTGTCCTCCATGCCGGAGATGTGGAGCTTGGGGCCAGGAGATCCGAGGGATTGCCGATGCATGGCGATGGCGTCGCTTGATCTGCGCGCCGCCGATGGAGCTGAAGCTTGAGAGTTGGAGTTGGGGGAAAAACGGACGGATCAAATTTATTAATTTTAGAAAGGAAAGTCGAAAGGTATTAAAATTTATAGCTGTCAGAATTTTGAGTTTTAGGAAGGGTGGGTTTCCATTAGTTTAATGCGGCGCGTGAGATTTCCGCCGCGGCCACGAGATTTGTGCCTCACGTGACGTGAACGTTGCTTGAGATTATGGGGACGTGCAGTTAACGGGTTTGAAAATTGGAACGTTGGACTACCGACGGTGGGGAGCCTGTTTGCCAAATTTATTTAATTTCAAACGGTATGGAATGGCACGATGAATCGCTCGTCAGTATTTTAAAATTATCTTTCTATCAAAAATAATTAATTCATAATATATTATAATTGAAAATCAATTCATACTCCGCATCGTAATTGAGTTAGATTATGGAAATAGATTTATTAAAATAGATAAAAATTAAATTTTGATGAAACTGAGATATTATCTTTTTCCTCGTTGTCTTTCTAAATCTGTCGAAGTCAATTGTAATTTTTCGATTTATTTTTAATAGATGATCATAAAATCAATCGTATAAATATCGCTAAAGAACGGATTGTACCTTTTATTGAAGAAAGAGAATCAATTAATAAATATCTAATTAATTATAAAAATATTTTACCATTACATCCAAAGATATAGTAAAAAAAAATGTATATCTATATAATTGATATAATAAACTAATTAATTCAAATATATAAATAAAAAATATGTGAGTATGAATTTTCTAAAAATATAGAAAAAATATTTAATACATTCAAAAGTTGAATGGAGTAAAAAATACTATTCATTAATTATTATATCATTATTAATTTTTTACTTTTTTTAAAATTTTATTAATTATTATATTTATTAATTTTTTAAATTAACACTCATTCAACGTATGATTATAAAATTTATTAAAAATTCTTCTTCATTTTATTATGAACTTGTTTTAACTCTTCTTCTCAACAATAAAATTATGTTTTTAAATTTCATAATTATTCAACTTTTGATTATTTTTAATTATAAAATCCGCAATACAAATCCATGATTGTAACATCAATAATTCTCAAATAGGACAACCAGTGAATTATTTTTCCAAAAATCATAATAATAAATTTTTAGGTTAAAAATTTAAATTTAAAAATTTATAAACATCATCGTCCAATATTATCTAACTCAAATAATTACAACTAAATATTCGACATAATTTTAGAAGTTGTTAAATTTTATCTCAAAATCATATAATTTCAGAACCTTACAAATTGAACTAAATCAAATGAGTAAAATTCTCATTCAGACAGCACGCAAATCAACCAATCAAGTTGAAATCGAGCTTCAAAATCCTTAAAATCGTAATTAAATCGATGAGCAAAATCTAACAATCAAGAATCCAAATTAAGAAAATCGAGTTGAAAACTTCTCAAAAATGAAGCAAAATAGATTTGGGTTGGAATAAAGTGGTCAGTAGTGATTTTGCCAAAATTGTTGCTCAAAGGGAGGCGATGGTCATGGCCAGATTTGGTCTGAAATTCTTCTTAGGGTTTGAATACATACAACCTTTTACGAGCTAAACTCTACGAAATCGCCAACAAAATGACAGAAATAGAAAGAGAATAGCTCGCACACTACCTGCATGAACTATGATTTGTTTCTCACCATTTATTTCTCAAATATTTCTGATTCAAGTCATAAATCGATGCAATAGGACCTGTTGAATTAGGATTAGAAGTCATTTTTCTATAGTTTTTTGGCGGCAAAAATTGAAAGGGGGAGAGGATGATGGGAATGACCAATGAATTTATGATGGGATTGAAAAATATTAAATTAAAAGTTATGATTTTTTTAGGAAAATTATGTGATGACTGGAGCCCATCCTCTGCATAATGACACATGAGGAATTGAATTTCAACGTCATAATTTTTGATTCAAATATTAGAACGATATATGTTTAATTATTAATCGAAACTTCTTTCAAAGATCAAGATTCTTAGGTATTTTTTATTTAGTAGTTTATAATTTATTTATATGTATGTTTAGCGTTTTTGATTAGTTTGATTATTGAATAAAAAAAAATTTAATAAAAACTTTAGTGATGGTGCAGTCGTGACTTTTCTTCATTTTTTATTTTTTATTTTATTTTTAAATTTTTCATCGTCAGAATAACCACTGTGGCACTGTTATGTTTGACGCCGCTGACCCAACGGAGATCTGCCTTTGTTTGCACCGTAGACCGGAGGCGTAAGGAATGACAGTGCAGGCGCCATAGAGGAGAGAGTGGTAGGCGTAAATTTTCTTAATGAGTAAAAAATGTTGATGCATCGCAACTAGGTAAGTAGGATATTATAAATTAATATTTAAACACGTGCATTTAAATTTTAGTAAGCATCCGATTAAAATCTATTTCCTTTTTTTTTTTGGCTAAACTGTACTGTTGAGCAACATTACTCCATGTTATTGTTTGTCAATTGTCACAGTATTTGTTAGCATGCTAGAGGAGAGGGTTAGAGTAAACGTAATTTTAATTGGGCTTCAATTGGAACTCAATTTATTAGTCTCAAAACTCACTAGAGGCTGCGGCTAGAGTACTCTAAGGGTTGTTCTCACCTGAGAAGCCAAGGGTAGAGTGAGGACAAGCTACATCATGCAGAGGAACCCTTTTTCAAGCAATTATGAATCCAACAAATTACCAACTAACTACAGGCCGCCTTAAGTTAGGATGTACGACTACACAATTAATCTAGAGGGGAACCTATTCTCCCTTTGTTACAAAAAACATCTCTTCCTGACCTAAGAGGATTACTCTTTTATTATCTCTCCTCAACTTAGATGTTTTCTCAGGTTATGGGATTAAATTAATATATTATCTTTCATTAACCTTAGAGGTTTTGCCCTAGGTCATGTGATTAAGTTCTTTTTATTGTTTCTCCCACACCTCAAAAGTCTTTTTATTGCCTAGATCACAAGATCAACTTCTTCTATTATTTCTCTCTAACCTAATTAGAGGTCCACCAAGTCATGGGATCATGTTAATTAACCCCTCCCTCCGTGTTCTCAACCAACTCCCAGTGGGATGAAGTGCTCTTGAAGGTTCTCTTTTTAACATCCGATCACTCTTAATCTACTGTAGAGATTTCATCACTGTCAAACATTCAATCCCCCATGACTTACCTCAACTTCCATCACTTGCCTAACAAAAAATTATCCTTCACCTATTATGACTTCTTTTACCAATCTCTACGTCTAGTCTACCTTAATCCACTAGGTCATTTCCTTTTCCACATCCTATTGGACTCTCTATGTCTGTCAACTCTTATGGGACTTCACAATTATTAAGTATCTAATCTATGTTTAAAATTTACTCTATTACTAAATATAAAGTTTGATGAATTCAGACTTGCTGGCACCTTCAAACTTTTGAAACAGTAGTTTAACTTCTGAGTGCGTGCGTAGAGTACAAGATCACAGAATTTGATAATGGATAGCTAGTCAAGTGACATTATTGATCAAGACTCTTTAATCGGCACGTCGAGGGCCTAATGCACGCGCATCGAGGCCCTTAAGACTTTCGTGCTCATTAATGTGCCACTTAAGGAAACCATGCACGCACGCTCAGATACGCAGATATTAAATTCTGCACGTTGCAGTCGTAAAGTTTACTAAATTAAAGACAACCTTTTCGTTGACCTAGCTATGTGATATATATATATATATACTGGTTAACAAGCTTCATCCCCAAATGCTAGTTTGTGTAAGTTTAGGGAATTAGAAGCAATTTGTTCCATCGGAAAGAGGATTATCCTCAGTAAGATTCGATCAAGTTCTATATATAGATTTCTTTGTTGAAATTTATTCATTCATAATTAAGACGTGAACCACTTGGTTAATTTGTTGATTCAGGTAATCGATCGATCAAGAAGGCGAGGATGAGCCGCAACAGGAAGGGACAGAAGCTGGACCTGAAGCTGAACCTTGCGCTGATACCGAGTAGAGTGGCCGACGAAGCCTCCCCTCATGGCTGCCTGTCGTCGTCCCCATCAGCCAGCTCTTGTCTTTCGGCGGAGCCCGATCTAGGTCTGCTTTCGTCGATGAGTCCCGAGGCGACGTCGTCGATGGTGCTCGCCGGCTGCCCGAGGTGCCTCATGTACGTCATGTTGTCGGAGGATGACAAGAAGTGCCCCAAGTGCGCCAGCACCGTCCTTCTCGACTTCTTCCATGCTAGCGCCGGAGGCAGCAAGCACGTCAACAAGAAGACCCGAATGAGCTGACTAAATTTGCACTGTCATAATTCTTCTTCTAATTTTATCGTTGCTATAGCTATCTTGTAATCCTACATCTCGATTTCATAATTAATTAGCTATATTTTATGCATTGGATAAATAAATATATTATAATGTATAATTAACTCTAATTATTAAAAATATAATAATTTTAAAATCATCATCTCTTTTTTCATCTATCTGTCATTATAATATTTATTAACATTATATTTTATTAACAATGAAAATCAAAAGGAAGATGCCTTCGAGTGCCTTTAGACATCTAACTTCAGTTGATTTAAATAATCATTATCTCTCGGTGGTCCATTATATAATTAACCTTTAAGCTCATTCAACTTCACTTAGTATTACGATGGTTGTTACGGATCAATCAATTAGATTTATCATTAATCGATTAATTTCTTAATTACTTTAACCTATCAATGACTATCTCAATCAACTTACTTCTTAAACCCTATGTCATTCGACCATTAATGCAGTATAGTTTTGCTAGATCAATGGTTACTTTTGCCTTTCTTACTATGATTTTACTAAAGAAATTTCTAAGTTATTTTTAGCATTTTATACACTTGATATCCAAAACCCCTTAAAAATTTGAATGAAGGTGTTTTATTGTAATAAAGTTCACATGAGGTCTTGTTTTGAATTGAAATGTGTAATAGACATATATAGTTAGGTTGAGTTGTTAATTGTGTCTGACTCTTAATTCTTTATTATATTCAATAAAAGGTGAAATCTATCACTCTAGCGGTCCTAAATGATCACGACCATCTATTAAAGATAAATCGAGAAACTGCAATTGGTCATGATGGAGAAGGACATTGCTTAGTTCTCTTTTATCACAATATCATCAAGTGGAATACCTTCTATTAATTGAAAATTATACTCCACATATTGCACTAATAACAAGAGATACACAAGATTATACTCTCGGGGCATAAAGGTAAGCATGATTTGTGAATGCCAAACACTATGGGCTTTGTTGATTTGACTGTCATAGCTTAGTTGAATGTGAGCATGAGAAGATTAGGGCCTTTTTGTAGACTATAAAAATTTGAAAATAATGTGTGCTAAATTTGAAAAGAATGTGGACCCAGTTACCATCCATTGCAGTGAACGAGACAGAATATAAATTGTATCTTCCACGTTTGGTAATACAAAATACAAAAACAGAATCTCTAACTTAAAAGACTAAGTTACCCTTCCTAACTGGGTTTATAGCCCGCCGTCCATTAGCCGAAAGCCCCGCTGATCGCCCTGCTGATCGACCAGGTGGTGCGAACGGCGGAAGGTGCGAACGGTGGCGCGTGAAGATGCAGACGACGGTGCCTTCCTTTGACGAGTCAGGTGGAGGGTGCGACCAGTAGGCGACGACAAGATGCAGACCATAGGCGACGGCGAAAGATGGCGGAAGATGCAGACCAGTAGGCGGAAGGTGCCTTTGACGGTGTGAACAACAAAATTGCGGTGTGAAGATGCAGACCGAGGGTTTTGTGGGTAAAATGGGAATTTAATTATTCTGTCTCCGTGCAAGTTGCGGTGTCTCCGGAAACTGGATGGACACGAATTTTGGGTTGCATGGCCTTGTAAAACTTTATTTTTTGTATCTGTCTCTGAAAAAAAAAAAAAGAACGAGATCAAGCCTTCCTGTCGTGGCTTAGTTTGATGTGGGCATGAGAATTTAGGGCCGACTATAGAAATTTGAAAAGAATGTGTGCTAAATTTGAAAGAATGTGGGCCAGAGCCATTACAGTAACCTTCCTGCTTCGATTTCCTCCCTGTATTCTCCCTGCAATGGCTTCCGCTGCGGCAGCCATCTCCGCCGCTCTCTCCTCTCTCTCCCTTCACACTCCCTCCCGCCGTTCTCATCTCTTCAATACTTCACTTTTCTCCTCCTCCTCCTCCTCCATCCGCTTCCATACCGTCCCCAAATTAGCCGCCGCACCCAGAGATGATATAGACACTTCCTTCTTCGACAACCTCGACCCGAACGCCGAAATCACATTCGAACCCCCCGCCCCGCCTGAGGGCTACGTCCCTCCTCCTGCCTTCGACGAGCTTCCCCCGGAGTCCGAGGAGGCCATCGCCGCCGCCTACGAGGAGATCTACGGTCCCGCCTACAGCGGCGAATCCGTGCTCGGAAATGACATCTATATTATGGACGCTAAGGTCAAGAAGGCTAGCGGGCTTCTCGGCCGCAACAAACGGGAGAAGCCCAATGATGGCTTCGAGGAGCGAGTCGTCCAGGTGAGAAGGGTCACCAAGGTCGTCAAGGGAGGTAAAAAGCTCTCCTTTAGAGCCATCGTAGTGGTCGGAGACAAGAAAGGGCACGTTGGCGTCGGGGTAGGGAAGGCCACAGAAGTGGTGGACGCCATCTTTAAGTCCGCTGTGAACGCCCGGAGGAACATCGTGACGGTGCCAATGACCAAGTATTTGACCTTTCCCCACAGGTAATTACACAGCAGATCATATACTTATTGGTTGGAAGTGGTAATTTTGTGCTATAGTATCTTACTCGTTGGTTATTTAACCGGAATCATATAGAGAAAATAAAGAAAATCTAGTCCTGTCTAGTCAAAGCTTATCACACAATATCCTTCATATGTTAAGAGTGCCACTGTCAAAGAAATTTTAGGATGACCAAAGCAATCCTTGGGGGAAATTAGATGGCAACTGATGCTTGGCAGTCTTGGTCAGCGTTTGAAATCTTATGAAAGACATATATCATGAAATTAACAATAAGTTAATGCTTCTCAGAAAGAGGACTACACCAACAATGTGTACTTTATACAGATTCTGTGATGAATTAATGTTCTTTCTTTCTTGGCATAACTTTGATCATTCACTTTACTCTGACATTTTTTTTCCTTTTACAATTTATAACATAATCTTTGACATGGAATCACAACTACGGCCCTGAAGCTATGTGTTAAGCAGGGAAGGATGTGTTAAGGCAACTGGCAGTAATGGTAGGTCGATGATGGTCGGATAGTGGGCAATAGATGAAGTATCGGAGAAATAGTGTCTAGGCACAAGAAGTCCCAGAGACGAGGAGTCTTTAGGTACAAGAAGTTTTAATTAGTTGAGCTTGAATACTAGGCAAAGCGAAAGTCCATATAAGTCAAGGTTAACTTGTACTAGACAAACAAGGGAATTCTCGAAACATGGGGGCTCTTTGCGCGACAAGATTTTAGCATTAGAGTGGTCGGAATCAAAGTATTAGTAGACTCTCATACAAGTTTCAGTCGACTAGATGCCCAGTCATCAATTGACTCAAAATGAAAAGCAAATGAACAAAATGTTATGTTATGATAAGATGGAATTGAGTTATTGACGAAAAGCTATGCAACAACGTTCACTTGACAATACGTTCTGATAAGATGGAATTGAGTATGGTCGGTTGTGCCCAATTTGGGGTTTTGACACATTTAAGGGAATCAGATGCACATTGATAGGTGTTTTATTTTATATAATGTTATATCTTGCTATGCTAATTCATGCTTACTATGCTATCATTTACATGCTATTAATTTTTGAAATGTTAGTTGTAGGTCTTTATGGTTTTAGTTTTATATAATGAAATATTGGACACATGTTTTTCTTTGTTACATGACTTGTATATTTTTGGTTTATGCCATGTTTAATTACAAGTCCATGTATCATTTATTTCATGTAGGTAGGAGTGTCAATTGGGGTTGTCATAGGTTGATATGCATAATCCCCTAGTGTAGGAAGGCCATTAAAATATCTTACAAGAACCATTTTTAATGCATTGAGAAACATAGATACACGTGAGATGTTAAGATTGTTGGAACTTTCTGCGCCTCAGTGGTCCATGTGCGACCATGGGTTTTGATGTTTAGGCAAAAGAATTAAGTTAGGTCATAAGTCTGTATTTGATTAGTGTGTTTAAGTGCGCAAAGACATGCATACACACATGGAGATGACTTGACACAGTTAAGCTTGTGATAAGTGCTCTATTCTAGGTTGGGATCTAGACCAATACCGGAAACATAAGTGCTCTATTGATATTGAATTCCCTTTGATATATTTTGTAAGATCAACTCAAAGTAACTATGATGCCCTATTCTACCACCTCAAATCTATTATAGTATCATATAGAACTAGAATGCAAAACCCAGTAACTATGATGCCCTATTCTACCACAAATCTATATAACTAGAATATAATGCAAAACCCACCTAATATGACAGACTGTGTTTCCTTGTGTGCCAACAAAGGAAACATGGTTAGGGAAAGAGTTCCTTAGCCACTCTTTCCCTTGTCTTGTACGGAAATGGAGGCAGGAAAAAAAAGACTAGAGAATTTCTTTCCAAATTTCGGCAAATTCTGCTCTCCCCCAAATCAGGCAAGAATTTACTGTTTAGCTAAAATATCTGGAAAAATGTCAAGAAAAATCATTTATAATACAATATAAATGTAATGTTAAAAGATATAATTTTAGTAGTGATAACAAAATTGCATATCAAGAAAAATCATTCAAAAAATCCCACTTGCTTCTACTAGTGTAGCCCTTGTGGGATCTTCCACCTAGTCCTTTGACATTTATTCTTTCTATATGACATTCAAGTCAATTGCTTACCTCTAGCAATATTAGAGCTGGTGGACATCATGAAAGACCCAGAGAAATCTCCTCCCTTATTTCACATCATTACATAGGACTCTAGGGCATGCTCAAGTATCAAGCGCACTAGGTGCCTCGGCATTTTTTAATTGGATTGAAATTTCTTTGGCTCTAACAAGAATACCCTAAAAATACAACAACCGCTAAAAAGTTTTCATCTTAATAGCAATAACACCAAGCATCATGATGTAGACTCTTCATTTACCTCCTTCATACCTGTATTGGACAATGATATTGTAACACTGCACTTTCAATGTACCTAACACTACATAAAACCTTACTGGTTGTGTAAACATTTATAGAAATGATCATGTTGAGCACTTAGCCTCTGTTTACCCCAAAGGGTGGATTGAGAAGTGTAAAGGATCAAGGGTGGAAAAGGATTATTAGTGGAAAGGGAAAGGAGGGAAAAAGGAAAAGTGGGAAGGAGGAAGGGAGGAAAGGGGAAAGAAAAGGGAGGAACTCGTGCCTGGTCTGGTTGCAAGCTTACTATGGCCAGGTTACAAACTTGCTGTGAAGTGAAAGGGATCAAGGGTGGAAAAGGATCGTTAGTGGAAAAGATCAGGGGGAGAGATTTTATTCCCCAAGGGATTGCTCCCTCAGGAATTTGACCACTGCTCTTTTGTGGCAATCTACCACTTGAGTATCAACTCAGCTATGCCCATGGGGGCGAGTTTATATTGGTCTTAATCCTATGATACTTGGCTTATTTACTCTTAAAAACAAGGGTTTAATAGTTAGAAAATTAATAATTAAAATTTTGTTATACTATACATGCTTAAGTACTTCTAAAGTATCTCAAGATAATGACTTTTACTTATTTAATACTCTTTCAATTAAGATTGATATTAATTGGATAATTGAATTAAAAATGATTAATGCTCATTTTTACTCCAGTGTTTGTGAATTCATATAAGTTTTAATCCTAAAATCTACCTCTACTTGTTTACTAATAGCAATTGATAATAATTTTGGAAAAACAAATAACATATATTATTTAAATTCATCTTGATGCATGCCAATAGATGTTGAGTGTTGACATGGTATGATACTTCTTGGAATGTTCGACTTAGAAGAATTAGTTTGGATTTTAATGATTTATTAGAATAGCATGCTTGTACTCTAACACCTAGTGCCATATAAGATTTCAAAAGATGTTCAATAATGTATTTATATGTAAAATCTTCATCCTCTCATGCTATCATCACACAAATAAACAATTGTCTCCTATATTTGTGCAGCAAAGATGAGATCAGGGTTTACAATAACCATTGAAAATTGATTGTTATAGTTGAATACCAATATACATAAAATTGATTAATTAGTCTCTCTCTTTAATTCATATATATTTATATTTTTCAATCACTTTGTTGCTCGGCGGGCTTCATCAGATTTGAGAAATATCAGACTCAACTTACAATTTTACATACTTATTGAACCCAAAGCCAATGACCAACTCATCAAGAAAAAGAGGTTCGGCACAATACATGAAACATGCAAGTATGCTATAGTTGGATGAGATAGTCAAATAAGCTGAACATGTTTGTTAGAAACCTACCTGGGATAGATTTTGTTTTTCATTGTAAAATGTCTGTAATGTCAAATCCTATACTTTGCATCTATTTATCGAGTTAATGTTGGAGTTCTGTGGTTCTTATGCCATGTCTTTCGCTCATTGTGTTTTGTTATGCCTAAAATTAGCATCTGATTTGTTCTAATTGTTCACTGCTGTAGATCGGATGGAGATTATGGAGCAGCAAAAGTGATGCTGCGACCTGCTTCACCTGGAACTGGTGTTATCGCCGGTGGTGCTGTTAGAATCGTGCTGGAGATGGCCGGCGTAGAGAATGCTCTGGGAAAGCAACTGGGAAGCAAAAACGCGCTGAACAATGCAAGGGCAACAGTTACTGCAGTGATGAAGATGAGACAGTTACGAGAGGTGGCTCTTGAACGAGGAATCCCAATGGAAGAACTGTGGCAGTGAAATTTTATCATGCAAAATTTGCTTTGTCGTCCAACTGAAGTTGCTTATGTGAACCATTGTTTCATTAATAAAGTTTTCAGTTAGTGATTCTCTTTACAACTTTATATCAGTCACGAGTCCCCTTGTGCCATGCAAGAGGTTCCAAGGAGATGAAATCAACTTAGTCCTCTTTGTATTAAAATGAAGCCTAATGCTCAAGCATTTGGCGATAATTCAGCTGATTGAATGAACAATAGGTTTCACAATGACATGTGAGAGGGAAAAATATATATAAAAAATAAAGAATGAAACAAATTAAACCATCTGGCTGAAATCAATGGATCTCAAGAGCAAGAACAAATGCCCTGAGGCTAGGAGCCAGCTGAATAACTTCATTGGATTCCTTACTCCATCCAAAATACTAGCAATGCTGGAATGCTGTTGAGAGGAGTCAATTGAGGCATTCTGACGAGGGGCAATGCTCGGCCGGAGGCCCGATAACGCCGCAAGAGGATGCCAGATGTTGCGCTGCCGTTCCTTCTTCACCTTCCTAATGTGTTTTAGCTCCTGACGGATCACTGCACGGATGGATGTCAAGTATGAAGCCATATCATGGTCTCTAGACACTGTTCCTTCAGAGCCGTAAGCAGAGCTGTCACTCAGGATCTCAAGAGGATGGGGAGAATTGATGAATGCCAACGATGCTGCCTGCAATAGCCTCTTAGAATCTGAATCCAAGGGCAATGAACCTCCCAGCACGTAGAGGCCTGTATCTGGTGGAAGAAGGTGGTGGTGTGGTGAAAATGTTTCTTCAGGTTGTAAGATCAAAAGACTCCCCATAGGAGCATATAGCAGTTTCTGTTAAGGAAATAGTTGGAAAAGAATTAGTACAGTAATGAGTCATGAGAATTAAACCTGGTCTCATTTGAAAATCATGCCCCATGCCCATCGAAATGGAACAATTTTACCCTTGTATGATTGTTCAGTCAGGATTCACACTGATTTTAGACAATTTATCATATGAAAATCATGTGCCACACAATTCCAAGTGATGTCTTGAACTAAAGGAATTGTTTGTATGCAACTCTAAGGAGGGAATTCTATAGACAACCCTATATAGCAAACCAAAGATATGATTCAAAGGTATAGCCTACATGACTTTGACACTATCGTTCATTATCACCTTAGGCCATTTATATGGCATCATGTTGCCATTTAGTATCAGGACTAACTGGATAAAATCTCAAGATGTATTTAATTGATCGATAATTGGGAAACCTCCAAGAAAGAATACAGCAGCTATATAAAGAGCATGGGTTGACGATGGACAGATAAAAATGATAACTGAGAACCTGGTTCATCAAACATGGATGACGCCGGAAGTTGCCATTAATAGCCTTTAGAATGTTAGCAACATTATCAGGGTAATGGCATGCAAATGCTCGAGGAACAATATCTCTGTGAATTGCTATGGCTTGGACATGATTTGTGGGCAAACCCAATTTGTGGAGCAAATGATTACCGCCGCACATGATAGATGGCGAGCCAAAAGTTACAACAGGCAGTAAGGATGTGGCTTGTACTTCTCCTCGTATTACCAGCATTAAGCTCAGAAGCAATGCAACACTCCCACCAAGAGAATGGCCAGTGAAGCGCAGAGTTGCAGAGTCACCATAAGACTTTATGTGAGCTCTGATTTCAGGCAACATTTGTTGGTAAATTCCTTTTGTGACTTCATAAATTCCTCGGTGTACGAGCACATCTTGATCCTAAATCAAACAAGGAACAAATTTTAATAAGCACAATAGGCATGAAACTAAATGCTTGAAAATATTTTGTCAATGGGAAAATTAGTTAGTGAAATTTCAGGCATGTAATTTCCTGATTGAACTCAATTTGTTGATAAAAATTTCTGTCAAACTCTTAGTAGATGATAATTCATATCCAATGCAATCTACGAATGCAGTTTAAAAAACTAGGTTTAAAGTTGGAGAAGCAATTCCAACTAAAATTAGCAAGTTAAAATTTTAAGCTTTAAAAGTTTGTCATAGTCATTATTGTTTTTTTATTGGGTATTATTGTTTTCTGCAAACCAGCTAAACAAATTAGCAGTCTTAGTAGCATTAGTCTTTTTATCATTTGATAAAATGGTTCAAGCTCATGTAATTAATTCTACAGTTTAATAAAAAATTTCACTCTTTGCAAGCTTTTATGATGTGAGTGTTGATTCTTTGTGTGAAATCAATTTTATTTCTTGCTGTGTGAGATAGTTGTTCCCCTGCTGAGTCATCTATCCTATCCACAAAGAACTGAGAATCACATATGATCCACAAATGAGAATCCATGACTACTAAAACATTGCTTTATATGAATTACCTCAAATTGGATAGGCTCGAACAGAAGATTTGCTTGCCAAGAAGCCAGTGTTTCAGAACCCTAAAGAACAAAAAAAAAAAAACAAAGAATTTATACCCAATAACTTTTTAGCTGAATTCATGAGGAAAAAAAAAAAGAGTTGGACATGTTATGTGATACGAAAGAGATAACCTACTTGAACAACAAAATATCTAGTACTGCTTCTCATGTCATCACATATGTACCAACCACAAGGTGAACTCTTGGCTGAATTCAAGTCCTTTGCAACTGCATCTTTCATCTCCTCCTTTCCAGCAACCACAGCAGTAACTGAATTTGTCGTGGCGATGAAAGATACTTCTTTGATACGTATACCTTTTCCTTCGTTTTGTTTGCTTGCTTCAGTTGAATTTTTCCTTGATTTCTGTTGAATTGAACTGAAAGGAAGGATGCCCTTTGTCCTGGATTGCAAATAGGAGGCAGCAGAAGCGGCAATGCGGTAAGCAGCAAAATCATTCAAGCCAGTATCTGTTTCACCTTGCTTATTATCATTGTTCCGTTCTTCACTGTCGACTTCTTTCAATTTTTGATCTTGAATAGGTGTTGGATCTTCAACGGTAGTTAATGATTCACCTCTTATATCAAATGAAGAGTTCACAAATCTCAAACCATAGCATTTAAGGAGGCCTTTTTGCTGCATAAATACAAAAAAAATCCCATTAAAATGAACTCATAATCCCATAATTTGAAATATGGATTCCAGAACTGAACATTCAACATTCATGCAGGAATGTCTTGGTCATGGAAGTGCATATCCAGGTTAAATAGCTACTTAACAAATAAGAGCGATGGAGGTATGAACAGACAAAGTTCTGTCAGAGGAAATACATACCCATGACAAATAGTTACCAAATCAAATAGAGAGATGAAGACATGAACTGAGAAAGATGATTCAGAGGTTTGGTAACAAAAATACCAAATAGAACAGTTAGATGTCTCCACATTATGCCAAAGCTCTGTTTTTCCATTTCAAAGGGTCTCATAGCAAGCTAACAACACATATTTACGCATAGCAATCTGAAACCTAATTAAGCTTCGATCGCAATGAACTTCAAAAAGAGAATGTAATGGTTGATGGAAACTTTACAGCATGGAATTGCAAAGTTAGGCAACGCCAAACTTTGTTGCGATATAGTTTTTTAAAGAACAAGAATGGAGAAAGGGAGAACCATAGGTACTCAAACAATATATCTTCACAGGAAAAAATGAATAAATAAACAACCTTTATCTTTGGAATAGATAGGCAAGGCTGCTGAGCAGAGCCAGCTTCCCGAAGAGTAGCGCCTCCCTGGATGTTACTCTTCGGAGGAGGCGCGAGAATGATTCAGTGTCGAATTCCATCCTGCCTGCCACTTCGCCACCGTTGGCGCACCCTTGGCAACTCTGGACGCAGTCTTGCCCCACGCACAACTCGTCGTCCTCCACCTCCTCCGAGTAGCCCGTCCGCTTCTCCTGTTTCCCCGCCCAGATCAACCCCACTCTTAGTATGTTCTGTACCCAACTGACCCTTTGTGTTTCGGTGGCTGTTTCATGCTCCTCCGCATCTTCCTTATCCTCCGCTTTACTCTCCTTTCCCACCCACGGCCCTTGGCTCCTGGACCACAGCCACATCGTCTTAATCGGAAACACGTACGACTGCCTCGCCGGCATCGAGGAAGAAGCGGAAGTCGACGATGCCTCCGTCGAGCTCTTGCCGCCTACCGCGCTAACTCGCGGCGCCAAAGAGGCAACTTCGCGTCGATGGCGGAATGTGGCGTCGCAGGGAAGAGCGATTCCCGGCGACGGTACTCGAACGGCTTTCATCCACCTCGTACCGTCCATTTCCTCACCGTTCCCCACCCAAACCCCTGAAAGTCTCCGCCTTTACCCTCAGAAGCGGTGCGTCTTGGATTGCCTCAAGTTTTATCGAAGGATGAGCGCGATAAAAGGAAGCAACAGTCAGCCTGAAACTAAAGCTGCAACAACTCTTGCTCTCACGACGATGCTCTATCGACTTCAATGCTTGCAGCTCCTGCAGCCAGACGCGGCGTCTTCTGCTGTGCGATATATTTGAAGACGCGATTGGAAACTTGCGCGCCTCCCAACCCAAAAATATAGGAAGGAAGAAAGGCAAGCTGCCGACAAGCGAGGCGGAAAAGGCGCCGGTGCTGCTGGATATGTGCAACACGTCACCTCTTGGGACAGACGGAGATCGATAAGCAGAACACGTCACGGCCTGGGCACGCCGATGGCGATGCCGATGGCGCGATGCTCGAGTAGGTCAGAAGGTTAGCTAAATTCACCCGCGTTTCGTCGACTGTTGCGTTGTAGTATTCCTACCTTTCTTCTCCTCCTCCTCTCCCCGTGTGCTTTCGTCGACTGTTGCGTTGTTGTATTCCTCCCTTTCTTCCTTTCTTCTCTTCTCGTCGTCTGCTAGCTTTCGCTTGTTTCTACACGTTTCTTTAATTTACTTTGTTTTAAATTCAAAATAAATAATATAATAATAATAATAATAATAATTTATTTATTTAATTTCGTGACTTGTAGGCAACTACTTCGGAATTTGAGTGTTAATCAATCAGACCCCCATTTTCCTTATTCTATCATTTTTCTTTCCCAATCATGTAAATAAATAAAATATCATAAAAATTATTAAAAATGGAGTTATTAATATTTGTGAATAAAACATACAAAAAATTATTAATTATTAATTTTATATTCAAAAACCCTTGAGAGTGATCATTGGATATACATAGCTTGGACAAATAAACTAAGATCCTTACCTTCTATTTTAGTCTATTAAAATTCTTCTTTACTAGATGTGAAGAAAGTAACGTGCAAGTATTCTTTTTTATCTTAAAATGAAATAATCAAATAAGTCTAGAAGAGAAGAATTACCAAGATTGTTTTATAATCATAACCCTTAGGTGTTCTTGAGCATAACAAAATCTCAACAATTTCATCCATATATAGAAGAAATTTCAATACCTCTATTTGCCCCACCTTTAGTGAACTAAAAGGGCTCTAGTTGATTGCTTAGACAATTCTAATTGCTGAGTAGCTAATGACTCTTTAGGTAGTTAATTGATCTGAAACTCATTTAATCAATTAGAGCCAAATAGAAATATTCTATATCATAGACCTTAGCATTCAAATGACTCAAGTCAAGGTTGATCTCTAATCGATTGAATCTTTTCGAAGATCTTAACTTCATTAGCTTACACTCTCATAAGCATACATAAGCTAAGGATCTACAAGTTGAAATGTATTGTACTTCATACAAGTCGCTAAATAGATAAACTCCTTAGTTAGACATTTGTTGATGCAATCAATCCCAAAGTGGTTAGGTTCGACTGAGATATTTTGATGTATAGCGAAGGTTTAAGTTAGACTTGCCTATGTATCTAAGTTGTGCATTGAGTTTAAAGAAACTTAGTTTGTTGCACAATAAGTTTAGTTAATATGAGACATCTAATGGATTAAAAGTTCTAAAGGCAAGGCCTTTGGGCAAATGGATTTTAGATAATGGAAGTTATGAAAGTGAGACTTTTGGGCAAGCAAACAAAGTCCTTAAGGTGTGACTTTTAGGAACATATTGAAGATCCATGAGTGTAGGATTTGGGTAGGAAGATATGAAGTCTTAGGTAAGTTATCTTTGCTAAGCTTTAGTCAACTTTAGTGGTCTAGTCAATTGAGCTTGATTTGAGTCAATTGTGTCAAGACCAAAAGGAATGGGGTAGAGGAGGTGAATAGCCTTTCTTGCACTTTTGATTATTTAATTTTGTTTATAATGTTAATTACACAATGAAATAGATAAATGCAACTAAAACAAGAACAAGGACAATGAACACAAATGACATGATGATTTTTATGATTTAGAACTCCTGGTTCCTACTCCATCGCCTATGATCCATAAAGTGAATCACTCCTTGCAATCACCACTATCTTCCTTTTTGAAAATCTTTTAGAAGCAAAGAAACATCTTACAATGCATATTCTTACAAACAATACCAGAATATACAAAATACAAGCAAGATGAAATGTAATGAACAAATAAACTTCACAACACAATCTTACTTTGCTTTCTTTTAGATGACTTTGAATTGCTCTTTAAAGACCTCAACATTTGTCCCAAGATCTCTCTTAAGCATTGTTGCAAAAAACTCTATGAAACCCTCTTTTATAGCTTGTTGTTCGTGTCTAGAAGACACTCATCAATTGACTGTAAATTTGCCTCTAAATGACTCATCCACTATACTAGCTCAGAATTCAAATGTTTCCCCTATAATTTTATTCATCAATTATTCCTCTTTGATTTTCTAATTTTAGATAAGTCAACTACTTATACAATCTTAGTCAACTACTCTTAAACAATTGATTGGACCAACCGATTTGTCATCAAAGAGGATCGAACAGAAACATTCTGTTCATTCAACTTTTGGTCATTCGATTGCTAATAACATAACAATTGACTATTCAAACGTCTAAATAACAACTTTGTGATTTTGGATTCAATAGCCAACTGTTATATCTCGAATTAGACTATACCATAATTTTGTAGTTTTGAATTCATCAATCAATTGCTTTTCATCTATCAACTGCAACTTTGATTCTAGCTTTACAAACACTAAATCCTTATCATGCCAAGTGACTCTATAGCTTTGGGACTTATCTATTTGGTACAAGTTGACCTTGACTTACAAGATTTAATCTTACTAAGAAGCTTTCCAAGCTTCTAAGACTTCCACTATCTTGCCAAGAAGCTTTTTATTGACTTATCTGGACTTTCACTGGCTAATATCTAGTCTTTTAGGACATACTAATACTTCCTCTGTTAAGTATATGGTCCTCACTAACCTACATGGACTTCCAATTACTTGCTAAATATCCAATTAACCTTGGCCACTTCTAATATTAACACTCGTTAGACTTTCTCAATTACCAACTATTCAATTAATCTTGATCTACTTAATCTTCTTCTAAAGTCAAGTGTCTAGTTAATTTTGACCTTTTTGACATAGGCAAAAAAAAATATTAACTAAACATTAAAACATAACTTTTAGTTAATATGATCCTTGGTTGATTGCACCAACCACATCTATTTCACTATTCTCTTCATTATTGCATATAGAAGGTTGTTTCTATAAGAAATTTTTCCACTTTCGAAAGATGTCCGAGAAAGAGAAAAGTAACAATATTCTAAGAGTGGCTCGTCGAAGAGTCATAAGCCGTGGAAGCAACAATTCTTGAGAGAATCATGAAGCCCGATTAAATTGCTATTGTTTAATTTATTTTTCAATGCTATCTTTTGTTTGCTTACTATTTCTATTGTCAGACTAATGATTTATAGTAGGACACACAAGAAAAGAGACAATTCCGAGAGATATATTTACCCCTTAGTCTCTCTTAGCAATCCAACAACATGGACATTCCTTGACTCATACAACTTCATCATTCATTTATTCCAAAATGAATAAATGGTGGTTGAAATTTCAATCTTGCAAGGAGAAAGATGATTGGAATGGTGCAAAGTGAAGGCTTTTTCTTTCTTTAGCAAAAGATAGAATTTGTTATCCTAATGATTCCACACGATCGATTTCACGATCATCTGTGATGAGGTAAATCAGAAAGCTATAGTTAATCATGACGGAGGAGGACATTGCCTCGACTTCGCTGAAGTTTGACCTTTATCCACTTCAACAACTCTACTCCGTCGTAACCAATTCAATTATGTTCCATAGATTTTTCACTTCTGCAGTAAAAGGTGGAATCCATAACCGCAGCAGTCCTATACAGTTAGTCCCATGACTATTTGTGAGGAGGTAAATCAAGAAGCTGTAGTTGATCAAGACCAAGGAAGGCATTGCCTTGGTTTCGATCCGTTGCCCACTTCAACAATTTTATTCCATCATAACAAATTCAAGTACTTTTCCTAAAAAAAGAGTACTTTTCTTAAAAAAAAGTAGTGGCCGGCCCTTAGTCCCACGGACGGCCCCACGATCATCTGTGAGAGGTAAATCGAGAAACTATAGTTAGTCACGACGGCCAGGATCCAGATTGCCTGACTTCCTTTGATTGCGTTGCCCTATTTGAAGGAAAATTTCTACAAATACATCGTAGTTGAGGATCGAACCGCGGATCCCTGGAGACAACCCGAATGTCCTAAAAAGATGAAATCCGCATCTTAATCGGAGAGTACTTTTCTTAAAACAATGAAAACGTGCATCATGATGATGCCTCACATACGATATCGATATCAAATCTGTTAAGATTATTACATCGCTGATCACGAACCAAAATAGATAGAAGACCATGCGTAGAAAGCTCACTTTTCTAAAGAATTATTGACGACCCCACGTGATAAAGCATGTGCAAAAAGGGGTGATGTTTTTCTTTTTTCCCTGATTTTTTATTAAATAAAGACAGCTGATGTTCGGAGCAGGTAGAACTTGGGCATCTTTCAATGCATTCAAGCCAAGCAATCGACAGCTACAACGCAACCTCTTCGTCATCGCTGTTTTTTCTCGGGTTGGTGGCTGACGGCGAACACTGAGTCACTTTCCCCGGTGTTTCTTGTTGTGGCGGAGCTGCCGCCACCGACCGAGCCTTCTTCAACTTCCACCAGTATCGCTGCTATTCATGCGGCAATCGGCGTGGCCCCTGCTCTTCCCTCTGCTTCCTTGATGCATTTTTCTCTTCCCCTCCCGGAAGAAGAGCAGCGGTTGAATCGTCGATCGCGGCGGCGGTGGTCATGGCGTCGATCCGTCGATCCGGCCCCTTAAAAGGCCACTTTATGGTGGGCAAGGAGCAGCAGCACTACGCTCCCTCTCTTCTGCTTGACTTCCGCTGCCGGCGATCCTTCGTCCGCGCTCTCTTCTTGTCCTTTCTCGCCGGCTTCTTCTGGGGCCTTGTATCCTTTCCCGACCTTGAGGGCCCCACGCTTTCCCCGCCCCACGGCTTGTTCCGCGATCCCGACGCTTCCTCTCTGAACAGCATCTCCGTGGAGGTAGAGGACGTGGAGGAGGAGGTCAGAAGTCCTTTCAATAAGCTCCTGATCATCGTGACGCCGACCTACAACAGGGCGGCCCAGGGATACCACCTGACCCGCCTCGCCCAGACACTGCGGCTCGTCCCCGCACCCCTCCTATGGATCGTGGTTGAGACGAAGAGAGCCACTGAGGAGACCGCCGACGTCCTCAGGAGGTCCGGAGTCATGTACAGACACCTCGTCTGCCGCAGGAACACCAGCATCACTCTCCACAGAGACGTTCGCCAGCGCCACACTGCCCTCAAGCACATCAAGCGTCATCGCCTGGACGGGATTGTGTACTTTGCGGATGATGACAATGTCTACACCCTTGACCTATTTCGTCGATTGAGGCAGATCAGGTATCAAATAGTAACATTATTCTTCCAGCAAAGTTCACTTTTGGTAGATCATCCTTCTGAATATGTGACTGAGTGAATTAGTTCTTCACTTATGCTCTATTTATTTTGAGGTGTGGATTGAAGAAGGTTAGGAATCCAAGATGAGAAAAAAAACCCTAGGGAAAGGAAAGGAAAAAAGAAAGAAAAAGAAGGGAAAGGCGAAGGGTGGGAAAGAAAACAAAAGAGGGCCATAAATTCGGGGAACCTTGCGGCCGTGAGCGAAGCCATGAGAGCGAGGCTGCTTGTGGTTTCACGGCTGCTTGTGGTTTCACGGCTGCCTGTGGTCTTGCAGTCGCAAGCAAGGCCCTGCAGATTTGCAGTTGCGAGCTAGGCCGCCTGCAGCCGCAAGCGAGGCCGCTTGTGGCCATGAGCTATCTCTCTTATGGCCACGAGTTGGCTCCAATATGTGGGAGAGCTTCAAGCGAGAGGGTGAGCTTGACAAAGAAGGGAAGGAAATTTGATTCTGCCTGATTCGGGTGGATGAAAAATATTCAAAAAATGATCTGTGGATGGATTTGTTAATTCGTTCACCCATTATTTTACAATAGATAAATAGGGACGCATTATGTATAATAGGTAAATAAAGGAAAGGTTATGCAATCCATCATTTCTCTCGTCCACACCTCTAACACTATGTTTGGATGGGAGTGAGAGAAAGTTCATTAACGTAAGGGGAAGAGAGGGAAAGAAAAGGGAGGGGAATAAAGTATTTATGTTCTCCTTGTTTGGAAGGAATGAAAGGTTCATTAACGTAACATGTGTTACTTTGTTTAAAAGGAAAGGAAGAGGAATAAAGATTAAATATATAAAGTTACAAAAATACCCTCACTTCTTAAAAAAGACAACACATATAAAGGACGAATGAGAAACTGTAAAATTCTATCAATATTGTATGTAAAATTTGGGATATGAAAGGTTCTAAAATAGACAATGCATGATTTTTGGATAAGTTTCTATTCTTGGAGGAGGAGAAGAAGAAGATTAGGGTTATCTGTCTCTGTCCTCTTGAGTTATGTCCTCGAAGAGATTTGCAGCGAGGATCGACGTCGACGTCATGAAGTGCGAGTGGTTAGATACTGGACAGTGACGATGCGCGTTGTACGAGGAGCAACGGCGCAAAGACGAGATATCTAAATAGATGAGTCAATTTGAGAATTAATATTTTAAAATAGAGATAAAATTAGAATAAAATATTTTTGAGTTCCCCTTCTCCTTCCTTACGTCCCAAATTGGAGTGTAAAAAATTATAACGATTCATTAGCATGCAAGGGTAAAACTTATGCTTTCTCTCTCCCTTACCCTCTTTAACTCACTTCATCCCAAACAAGGATCAAAATTCTCCTTCCCCTTATTTACCTTTCCCTCCCCTTCCCCTCTTTATCAAATGTGGCCTCTTATTTTGGTTATTGTTTGAAGAGTGCTCCATCACCTTTAATTTATACACCCTCCATCACTTCTAATATAGCCACTATATCCATTACTTGAAAAATTCTCTAATGTAAACAAGGAAACACATGTTAATATAAAAAGGCAACGATTGAAAAAAAAATAAGGTGCGACAACTATTCCACCTTTTTCACTTGATCAAATAAGGAAATACATTATGTCAAAAAGGCATTGATTGAAAAAAGAAAGTGTCTCTGCTTTATAATTGCTCTACATTTCCACTTGACAAAGTCAAGTTATCTTTGGTTAATTTTAAAGGGAATAACGTAGCCAAGATTTTTTTTATAATTTCTTAAAACTTTTAGAAAGTATGTTTTTAAAAAAAGTCTATTAGGTTTTATTAGAAAAACTATGATTTTATTAGAAAAATCTTTTATTTTATAAAGAATAAGTTGTGTTATCAAACTATAAAAAGGGGTAAGAATCCCATGTAATAGACAAATTTTGAGTTAATAAGCAATTTTCTTTTCCCTGGGTGAGAATCAATATATTTTCACTCAATTCTCAGCTTACTAGCAGTTGCCTTTTGCCACAAAACCTTCTCTTGTCAAGATTCTTGTACCTCAGATGCACCATGCTCTTAGCTTCGTTTCTGTGCCATTTTCTTGCTTCATTTATGCTGTGCATTTCTTCTGCCAAGCTTTTTGTCCTTTGGATGCACCGATCTCTCCGACTCTCTTCCCATGCTATCCTTCTTACTCTGTTGGATGTTCTCATCCTACAGTCTCTCAGCTGCCCCATACTATCCTTTCTAAATGATCTTGAATCATCAGGTACTTCATGTGTGTATATAAGTCCCTACATGCTTAGACACACAAATAAAACCTAACTTAAACTCTTTACTCAAATATCAAAACCTGTGGTTGCACTAGACCAGTTGGAGATCAAAAGTTCCAACACAGTCGACTGAAAGGATTTTAGTCGAATTTCAGTTGACTGATGGCATAGCCATTTGTGTCTAACTTTTAGACTGGAGTAGTCTAGTTGACTAGACTAGTATTCTAGTTGACTAGAGATCTAAAAAAGTGGATATTCGAGCTTCAACTATACAAAGATCTTTGAGAGCTTTTAAACACTCAGCACTTATTAAATACTCTGTAATTTGCTTGTGCTCATTAACAACAAGTGCTTAAAGGAATCTAAAAGTATCCAACTAACAACCAAGCCTCATCCCACTAAGTGGGGTTGGTTATCCAAAGGAATCTAAAAGAATAAAAAATTAAAAGACTTACAACACAAGCTCTTGGTAATTTAACTCATTTCTTAGTACTTTTATTTATGTCATCTTAGAAGAGGTAAGCATATTTGAGGAAGTCCCAATTAAGGTCAAGCTTGTCAAGCTTCTCATGTGAAAGAGTGAATTAATGGAATCCTTTGGGGGTAACACATCATAGGATGTGAAATAGTAGCGGTGTATCTAAACAACTTAAAAAACTTGTGTTAGCATGGTTTATTTGCCTTTTTCTTCTGCACATGCATTTCATATGCTTAGGCTATCACGATTGCATTTATCATGCATGAGCACATTCTAGTGACACGTATTTGAGAGAGAATTTAGGGTTCTATATTCACCCCTTCTAGTTGGGTGATTCCTTGGGCTGAGTATTTGGTTAAAACCGAACCAAACTGAATTAATCAAAATCGAACAAATTGAATTTTTTCGAACTAACCAAACTAATTGAATATTCAAGTAAACCCGAACCGATAAAATATCGGTTAATTCTGTTGAAAACTGAATTAACTGAAATAATTGAATTTTTCAAGTATTATGGAAGATTTACTGATTAGTTAGAGATTTATAGGTTCACTCACTTAGGGATTTGCCGATTAATTTTTTTTATTTTGATTTATTCGGTTTAACTGAATAAGAAAATTTAAAACCAAAATCGAACTGAATTAACTGATATAACTGCTTTTTTTAGAACAAAATTGAAATTCTGAAATAACCAAATTGAATTTATAAATTCGGTTGGTTTGTTCGGTTTAACCAAACTTTTGCTCACCCCTAGTTATGCATTCAGTAGTCAACTACCAATCATTTCTATTTGAAAGTACATCAACCTAAGTCGACTCCTAAGTTGTCTCAACATACCAATTGATTGGGATTACCCTTCAGTCGACTATCGTTCATTACAACTAAACTATTTGTCGAGTCATTGCCTAAGTCCGTACTATTTGAAACCCAAATTACTCATTCGACTCTCACAACTTATGTTAGAGCTTACTTTTGTAGCTTTACTTTACCCACACTATCATCTCCCATTAGGTTGTTAGCCCCTCATTTGCACTGATCCTCAACTTGTTCCACGTGACATTCGTCACTTGTTCGTCTTCATAGTTTGTCGTTCTAGCTCTATCAAAACTGTCAACTCGTTGCTCCTCGTTTTCGGTCCCTTAGATGCCCCATTCCATCCGTCTTTGATCTCCAACAAACCTTTGAACCATCAAGCCAACACCAAGTCATGTTCTGTGAGCTGTGTGTACACTCTACCAAGTCCCTACACAATGTGCACACATTATAGTTACAAGTAGATTAACTATACCCTTTGTTCAACACATCAAAGCACCTTTGTTGAACACAACCAATTAGAGCATGATCTCACTAAGAGGGGTATGCCTTTTCTTAATTTTTAGTAGTGTTTGATTCAGAACAAGAAATGAGAGAGGAAAAGGCTAGGAATGAATTAATAATACATAGGAGGTGAATTGAGAATTGAGAGAGAAAAATGCTAGGAATGAATTAATAATACATATAGGTGAAATGAGAGTTGCTTCCGAGTAACAGGTAATAAGAATATGCCAGGAATGAACTCTACATGGTTAAAGAAAGATTTGTAAAGTGGTCATACTAGTATCTTTGTGACTGTTGCTTTTGTGGTTATTGTTACTCTACTAAAGGAAATATCTTCCTTAGGCAGAAAGGGACAATGTGGAATATCCTTTAAATGAAATTACTGGTGACGTCATGCCGTCTTGTTCATTTAGGTGCAATTAGTCATATGAAATTACTGGGTATTTTAATTTAATTATAACTAATTAACTATTAATACTTTCATCGCTAAGCAATGAACATATGTTTTCATGAACTTTTTTTTATGGAAATGATTTATTTGCTTATACAGGAGATTTGGCACCTGGCCTGTGGCAATGCTTCTTCAAAGCAAAAGTAAGATTGCTGTAGAAGGACCAGTATGCAATGGACGCCGAGTGGTCGGGTGGCACATAAATGAGAAAAACACCACTTTACAAAGATTTCCTGTTGATATGTCAGGTTTTGCATTCAACAGCAACATACTTTGGCATCCAAAAGATGCCATTAGGCTTCTGGATACTGTGACAGATGATTTTGAAGTATGTATTCATCTCTTTATGTTTAATTGTAGCATTTAGCTGCAAGCAGAACTGCCACTAAATCTTTAAAATGGTAAAAGAAAAAGGTTTAAGAGTGAAGACTATGATTACATGAACAATCCAAAACATCAAACACAATGTGAAGTATAAAAACAAAACATAGTTAGTAGTTCAGGTGCTTTACTTGCTAAAACGATTTGGATGATCTTTTTATGGATTTATTTCCCTTTGTGTTTCTCCTTTTATTTATCCTTATACTGTAACTGCTAAAAGCCCTTCCACTTTTTTAATTTAGTAATTGAACTGAAAATTTGACTAACTGATTACAAGTTAATGTGGGCAATTCTCACGTTTTTAACTTGCTAAAAAATAACCAATACATGTGAGTTTGTTCTTGATAATTATGTTATATTACTCTTTAGTCAAAGTTGATATAAACTTGTGACCCTTAATCTTCATCATTATGGTGTATGAGTTTAGTTTGACATGGCCAGATAACTGTATTTTTGTTTCTTTCTATTACATGAGCATCAATACTGAATTGAATTATCAATAGTTAGAGAGTCATCTTTTCAGAAATTTTGAGCCACAAATAGGCAAATTGTCCTTTTCAATCTAATCTCCAACTTTATTTGCTTGAATCTTATGCTTACACCATTTGCATTGACATTTATTAACTACCCAAATAGTCATTCAGCCTCTCAGGCTCACTAAATATGGCTGCAGGATACAGGATTCCTGGAGCAGATAATTGAAGATGAATATCAAATGGAAGCTGTTCCTCGTGATTGCCCAAGGATTATGCATTGGCGTTTACAATTGGAAGCTAAACACCTTGCTTATCCTAAAGGGTGGAAAATCTCAAAGAACCTTAATGGCATTATTCCTTTAAATCAGGAATTCTAATTTATCCAGGTTCAGCTCTTATTTTGTCTAAGTTTTGTTGCAGTAGGCCACTTTGCTAAATGCATTTTGTTGCTATTAGCTAAGGTATCCTTGCAATGCTATTCTGGAAATTCAGAGAAGAGAAAAACGATGGAATTGAAAAACAAAACAAAATTTTAATAAATTAACTTTAAAAAAAAACAAAAATTTTTGCTCCATGTATAGTTGGAATTAGGGTATATTAGAAGGTTGCACCGTTGACCAAAAATATGGAAATTATTTTAATAAACTCTAATCACTTTGTCTCTTGACTGTTTCATGTTATTGATGCAGGAAACCGTTGTAGAACTTGGCTTCCCAGCAGAGCATTTGTTCACACTACAAGAAATCTGGACATTCACCGGAAATTGTGTGACTGATGCCTTAAAATGGTCACTTTTGTTTCGGGGTTTTAGATCACAGTAACAAAATTTTCAATCACTGATGCGCTTTTTCCCTGTAGACTCCATTAATTGCATAGTCTGCATTTGTTATTCTTTAAGTGGAGTGAGCACCATAATTCATTTACGAAAGGTTGATGTACAGATATATCAACATATATACCTTATTGTGGATAACAACTATTTTGTTTGTTTGTGTTTCTGCCTTCTTTACAATGGTTGTAGAACCCATGAATGCAGTGGCCTATTCCTGCAGACTTAAATGCGATGTTTTTGGGATTGCTTTGCCTGATCAAAAGTTCACACGTTCAGAAGTGCAAATAGAAATTAAAATGTTATTTAGCTTGATTCTAGATAGAAAAATCTTGTAGATTGAAGCTATTCAAATGTTATTTAGTTTGATGCAGTGAAAATTGGTTGACGAGGTAAATGCTGAAGTGCAAGGCGAAGCTGCTGCTTTGATGCTTTAGTTATTATAATATTTGTGAAAGCAAAAGTAAAATAAAAATTGAGACTGATGCTTTAGTTATTATAATATTTGTGAAAGCAAAAGTAAAATAAAAATTGAGAGAGAAGAGGTCCATGAGCTTCTTAAAAGAAATATATTTTAGAAAAAGATAGAATCTGTCATTTTAACAGTTCTACACAGTCAATTTTATAATTATATGAAGATAAATCGAAAGTTGCAGATCATGATGAAGAGAATCTTGGGTCCAGATTCATTTCTTTTTCACTTTAACAATTCTGTTTTATCGTAAAAGAATTATGTGTGCAATAAATACACATTTTCACAAAGTTTATAATCTTTGATATAAAATCTAAAACAATTAACGGTGAAAAGATAGTAGCTAAACTTTTATTTATAAAGTTATTGAACAAAAACAGTGTGCTAGTTTAAATTCCTTCGACAGTGACAGACAAGAGAAGGTCCATGGCCTTCTCCAGCGTAGGCCTAAATCTCTGCACATCAAGCCTCACATTCTGCTGCTTGAGGTAGATGTCCCCCAACTTAAACCACCCCTGCTGGTGAATGGCGTCGGGATCCTTGAACACCTGGTGATCTCTGGGATACAAATCCATCAGCGTGCTCTCCTCCTGCGTTATGTTGTACTGCAAGTACCTCAGATTCCTCGCCATGGCCGGCTCCGCGTAGAAATGCTGCGAAATCCATTCCAGGTTGCCCAGCGGCACCACCTGGATCAACACCGCGCCGGCGGGCAGGAAGAGGAAGTTGGTCAGGCCGGCTCCGTGCACGCCCACCATCACGTCCGCCGAGTTCACCACGCGCCCGAACTGGGCCACGTCGTAGAAGTCCGGCTCCGACGCCACCGCCTCGAACCCCACCTCCTCGGCCGCCGCCAACAGCTCCTCCATGTTCACGAACCGCCTCGTCCCGCCACGCGCGATGAACACAAGCCGCGGCTTGGTCGCGGACGCCGCCGCCCGCCATGCTCTGTCACGCCCCAGCGAGTAGACGGTCCTCGTTAGCTCGACGAAGTGGGAGATGGAGCAGCAGTGGCTAGGACTGCGATCGATTATCAAGTCCCTCTCGGCTCTCAGTCCGACGATCAACCGCCGGAAACAGTGCACTCTGTTGTCGGAATTGAAATCGATGACGTCGTAGTCGGAGAGGTTGGCGAGGTAAGGGCGATACTTGTTCATCCACCAACCTTGGTAGTCGGAGATGATGAACTGGACGCGACCCTTCAACGGGGCGACGGTTTGGAAGAGTGGGACGAGCACGTCGGCGTAGTCGTGGAAGCAGTTCCCGCAGTGTCCGCCGGTGGAGAAGAGGACGCCGACGACGCTGTGGTTGACTGTACATCGGAGGGCGGCTTCTTCTTGGCGCGAGCTGAAGTTGAGTGGTCGGACTTTGGCCATGGCGGATGGGTCATATTTGCGCGGGTACGGCTTCATCTGCCAGGAATTTTCTCCATCGCCGCTGGCCGTGGCAGGCGGAGCGACGAGCGTAACAGAGGACAAATTGTTGCCGACGATTCTGATGTCGCCTTCCATGTCGCAGATATCGACTCTGAAACTGGAGCGATCACACATTGGTTTACTCTCAAGTGTTGTCTCATCTCCATCTACAACAAAGTGAAATTTACTGAATTAATTTCAAACGTTTAGCTTCAATTATTGTACTCTCTTTGGATGATACAATGCATCCAATCATTGCAATTGCGTGATCCGATTAATCCTAGGATCGATTTGACTTCATTCGGTAATTTTTCATTGACAATTGAAAATGAACATCAAAAGCTTTTATCGTCTAGAAGTTCTGAAATGATAAGAGTAAAATGATCTGCTTGCTGTCAGTTTCGGAAAATTTTCTGCAGCGTGAAGAAACTTCTCTCCTCTGCTCCTCTTTTAATTTTGCGTTGCTTTCTCATGACCTTCATCAATATCTGACCACAAGTTGTTTTCGTTTTTCTTTTTTAAATCAGTGAAATAATTCTTATCTCTTTTCAAAACATTTTTTTTGATTTTACTAAATCCACTAAAACAAGACTATAGTTCATCTTTCAAGTTCCTTCATCGATTCTATGGAACCTAAAGCGGTCAGAAAGAAGCAGTTTTATGAAGAAAAAAAAAGAAACTACTAAAACAAAATCCAGAAGAACTTTTTCATGGTTCACAGATGGATCGATCGTACCTGAAAACTGAAATTCTTCGCCGGTTTGAACTGCAGAGCTCGTCGGATCTGCGTCAGTCAACAACGATGGCAAGCAACTCACTGCAAAAACCCAGCCACAGTCAGCCGAAAACCTTCCTACTTAGACCATAACCAAAGCTCCAAGAAGAAAAGATGCAGAGATGCTTGCCGATTTGCTTCCTCGACACCATAAAACAGGTCATGGAAACCAGGAAGCAGCCGACGATCAAACCCGTCCCGAAGCTCCGTGGCTCGACCGGCGACCGGAACTTCTTAGCCAACTTCATCCTGAAGGCGGAAGCAGCTTCAACTTCTCTCAGAAGCTAACACATGGCTTCTTCTTCATCGTCGGAGGGAATCGAGGCATAAAGTAAAAGGAGGAATAAAACAAGGGATAGGACAGCATGCTGCAGTGCACCTTAGCTTATTTCTGTCGGCTGTGTAATTCCACAGAGGAGCTTTGTTTGTTCTTCCCCTGCTGGCACACTTGCGTTCTTTCTTTTCCTTTTTTAAAGCAAGGGAATAAGCGAAGCTCGCCGTCAATGGCCGTCATCTGATTCTGACCAAGTTGGGGGATTGGAACAAACTGGCTGCTGCTCGAGTTCACGTGGATCATTTGACGATTGCATGATCGTATGGCTACGTGGAAATAGAGGATTGCTGGAGATACTTCAAAGATGGGGAATTTCCCACGAAGACGGAAAACATGATTAGTGATTACGAAAAAGGCAACTTATAGGTAGTTATTTGCTAATAACGTCATTAGTCTACCCTTGATCATGGGTAATTGGTGTATATCAAGATACTATAGTTATATTTTATTATTGCTTTGACTTCTGAAAACTTATATATTAGGGCCAAAATATTTCACCAAACTCTTTAAGTCATCTTGATACTAAATTTTGTCCACAATGTCTTAGGTCTTATTATCCTTTTGCCATCAACACTACACAAGACGCTAGTTAGGATTGACTTTGACGACTTTGCAAGTGCAAGGGACTGCATAGTTGAGGAGGGACGCCACCGTTGAATTTTTTCCCCCTAACTAAGGATTTGTTTATTTCAAGATTTTTTTTAATACTTAGCATATAGAAAATTTTAGACAATGATTTTTTTATTCACCTAACGAATCGTAGGCTTTGCAATAACAGTCTTGGGGGACTATGAACTGTTGGATATTGGGGCCTTAATGGACCAATACGATTTTGTGGAAAAATCGGAATGTCATCAATTGATGAAAGTCGTAATTGACTTCAAAATTGGAATCTACGTTTCGCGTAGATAGATTTAAACTATTAATTTGCTCAAAATCGATTAAAGATGAATGAGAAATTAATTGTTTAAGATTGACCGAATAACATTAATTATTAATTAATGTTATATATAAGGAAATACAGAGAGAATAGTCCCAATCAGAAATTTACGATGTGTTTTCTATGCTGTGTTAATGAAGTTAACACAAAAAGACTAAGTGCTCTCTTCTCAGGGGTGAACAGGTGCACTCACTTGTGAGCCCGTCACGCGCGCACGTGCGCAATGGGCGTGTGTCACTTTGCACTTAGAAGAGCTACATAGAGAAAAGCAAGCAGGTTGCCAGGAGGATGATCTAAAGGTGGTAGTAGGAGAGGAAGGTAAAATAGGTTTTTTGCCTTTGGCCAACAGAGCAAAAGTTTTTTTTCTCCCCCTAGAGATGCATGAGCATGAAATGTTTCACAAGGTACAAACGAGATTCAAAATTGGGCAGCACAATCGTAGTTTCTTTGTTAATTTTGACAATTATAAATCTTGTGCCAATTTTGGTTCCAAACTAGTACATGGACCTAAAATGCCTCAAAAGATTTAACAATCCCACTGAGCGAGGGATAACAAACAATCTAATCTTTGATAGAATGGAATCACAGCTGTTCTTCCACGAATGACAAACATATATAATAAATACCTCAATTAACCAATTTGATAAGAAGAAGCTCCTTCCCAATGGCGAAGAGCTGCACTTTAAATTGAATGGAAAGCATATTTAGAACGTGACTAGGATGGTGGCACAAACGTACGACGATCATTGAATATAAACATATATAAGACAACGAGCCAGCTAGAAGGATCATTTTGTATATGATAATTGAGCTGCCTGCATGTCGTTTTAAAAGTAGCATTCAATGAATTAATAATTTCAGTGCAGAAGAAAAATGCAATTTTTACTTGTCGGTTTGAAACTAGCGCCACTTGAATATTATCGATTTTGTCGTGTTATGAATTATGATGACAGCAACAGTTGCTGCAAAAGAAATAAAATAACTCAAGTTGAGCCAATAGATAAGGTTAAGTAATTCCATTGTACATGATCGTTTGAATCTGAATCTATTTTGGTTTTTATTTTCTGTTTTGAAAAAAAAATTACTGGGTTTGTAGTAAACTGACCATAGACAGTACTACTCCTACTTAATAGCTTTGAATTTTCTTATTCTTACGTCTCTTTCCCTCCTCGTCCACCATTAATCCAACAACCCCACCTACCTTTTTTGTCCCAGTTGATTCTCTTCTATAAAAGATGAAAAGAAGGAGATAAATTGAAAAGTTACAATTGACTATAATCACAGAAAAAAATATTATCTTAATTTTCTCGGGATTCGAATCCTTACTTCTACAGTTATGCCCCATAAGTCCCAATTGGTTCTCAAGTGATGTTCATATTGGCCAAGAAAGAAAATCATCTATAAATCGACAACTATAATAATTCTTAAAATTTGTATTCAAAATAATTTTTGAAACAAATGTATTAACGTGCTGCAAATTAATTAGATATTTTTACTACAAAAGATCTTACAAAGAACGAATTGAAGGAAGGAGGTAGCTTCAATAGAATTTGGATTGCTTTTCTTTCAATAAAACCAACTACAACAAATAAATTCCACCTCCCTCCAGTATCTTTCTTGCATTATTTGGTGGGTCTGACTCTGACTAGTATCAAAGAAATTAAGGGGCTGCAGGCAGGCAGGCAGGCAGGCAGGCAGGCACATGATTAGCAATATTCTTGCGACTTGACACGGCAATAAAGAAACAACAATTATATTCTAGTTCCTTGAACTCATCCATGATTTCCCAATTTCTTCAGAAAAGTACTAAAACAATGAAGAAATGAATGAGGGAGGGAGGGAGGTAGCTAGGTGTGTAGTACGTTGACCTTAATTAGCCACCGCCCCTTTAATCCAGATCCTGTGTGTGTTGTTGGGTGATGAAGAGGCGAGCTTGGTCCAGGAATGGCCGGAACCTCGTGACATCGAGCCTCACGTTCTGCTCCTTCAAGAATATCCTGGAAAAGGTATCCCACCCTTGGTGGTGCACTGCCATGGGATCCTTGAACACCGCGTGCTCCCTCGGGTACAGCTCTAACAGCGTCGTCTCCTCCTCGTTGATGCTGTACTCCAGGTAGTTCACCCCCATCTGCTTCGCCGGGTCCCGGAAGTAGTGGCCGGCGATCCAGTCGAGGTTCCCCCATGGCACCACCTGGATCACCACGCTGCCCTTGGGCAGGAACACCATGTTCGTCAGCGCCGACCCGTGCACGCCCATCAGCACGTCGCACGAGTTCACCTCGCGCGAGAATTTGGCAATGTCGTCGCTCGCCTCCGTCACCACCACCTCGAATCCTGCCCCCTCCGCCATTCTCACGATCTCCTCCACGTTCGTGAACCGCCTCGTCTTCGCCCGCGTTATCAACATCAGCCTCGCCTTCGCCGTGCTCTGCTCCCCGCAGCTGGGTAGGGCGCTCTCTGGGGAGACCAAAGGCGCTCCTTGTGAACTTGGCGAAGTCGACCATGGAGTAGCCGTGCGGCGACTTGGCTGGCTCCATCTGAAAGTCCTCGATGCTGCTGCAGCGGAGTCCGAGCGTGACGCGGGGGAAGCAGCGAACTGCGTCGTCCTCGTCGAACTCTATTACGGGATAGCGGGAAAGCTTGTCGAAGTAAGGCCGGTACTTTTGGATCCATCCAGGCTTGTTGTTGACCACCAGCAGCTGGACCTCGCCGGAGAATGGGGCGGCCGACTGGAACAGGGGCACCAGAACGTCGCCAAAGTCATGAAAGTAATTGATACCGGACCAGCCGCCGATCGCGAACACCAGAGCGGGGATCGAATAGTTGACCGCGCAGCGGGCGTCATCGCCGTAGTCGTTGACCAGCCTCAGGGTCACCTCGCGAACACCACCGCCGGAACCCACATCCCACTTCCGGGCGTACGGCTTGATCGTCCATGACTCACCCTCTTCGTTACCATCGGGAGGTGGCGCCACGTAGACCATGCGGGTCTTCTTGCCCATGATTCTGATGTCGCCGGCTGCCTCGCAGACGTCGGATTTCCTGTTCGACAGATCGCATATTGGCTTCTTCTCCACCACCGCCGACACGCCTTGATTTGGACAACAAATAATTGTCAGTTTATGAATTACTTTACTGTGAAGTACCAACGTTTGGTCAAATTTGGATGGCGGACAGCATACCTTGATCGCCTGTTCTTCCAGTGGCCGGAACCTCTTCAGGATCTGCAGATGAATTCTTCTCAGGCACTACTACCTTCTCCTTCTGATCTGTATCAAGAATTCATCAATTAATTTAGCAGTTAAGATCTATCTATCTGTACACACACACACACACAAAATCGATGAAATTGGAACAACTTTGGGGTTACCTGCTTCTTTTCCAGTCGAAGGATAGGATTTAATGGAGGTGGAGTTGACATCCACCACCTGTACAAGCTGTGAATTTGCTGCAAATTAAACAAACGATCGATCCATAAGAACTAGAAGGAGTTAATTAATTGTTGCAATCGAGTGAGAAGAAGGCGAATCTTACCCATGGACATGCGCATCTTGTTAGTCCTGGACATGGTAACATAGGTAAGTGAGACAAGAATGAAAACTACAAGAAATCCTACTCCATAACTCTGAGGCTTTGCTCTGTTGAGGTTCCTCAATGGCTTCGCCATTTCCTCTCCGCCGTAGTCGCCCTCGCCCTCGCCCTCGCCCTCGCCCTTTTTCCAGAGTTTCTGCAGCCTGCAAAACGTTTGAGCCGATTTAACAAGGAAGAGGAATCACTCTCACGGAAGAAAGGCAAATATCAAACTACACCCTTTAATTACAAATATCAAACGGGCAGATCTATTTTTCGAAAAGGCGCCTCTATGTTTTACAAACTCTCTTTCATGCTTCTTTTTCACATTTATAATAGAAAAGTATACAAAAATTATGATTCAAATTAAAGTAACAAAATAATAAAATTTCATTTTCTTATAAAATTCAATATTGTAATATTTTTTTATGAAAATTATAAAAGCTGAGAATGGAAATTCAAATTTTGTAAATATTTACATTTGATGAGAAGGGTGAAAAAAGCATTGCGTAAAAATCGAGGTCCTTTTGATACTTTTAATAAAATAAAAGTGTTTTTATGTTATTTTTTGCCCTAAAGACAAGGGGCCACCGAATCAGCTTACCTGTCTATTCTTTTTCGATTATCCTTTAAAATAATGCATGGTTGAGAAGAGTCCTCTTTTCACAGCTAAATGATTGAGGATTCAAAATTATTTTAATCAGTCAGAATTAATTAATTAATTAATTTTCTAATAATTATTTTATGAAGATAAATATATATTATGGTAAAGTAAAATTAATTAATTAATATTTTTATGGTCATAAAACGTTTAAAGTTAGGTGATGAGGAAGGCAGTTTGTTGACATTTCGACGGGAGCAGTTGGAGAGCGAGTCTCAATGTATTACTAGTGTACTTTTAAAAATAAAAAAATTTCTTTAAATTAAACTACTTAGACGAAATAATTTGAAAAAAATATTAAAAAATGTCCAAGTAAATTTACTTTTACTAAATTTAAAATATAAAATTAGTTTATTTTAATTGGTTAAGTTGTCTGGTGGAAATAACTTTGCCAAATGAGTTAACTAAATTAAATTATTTTTCCTTTAAAAGAAAATGACTATTACTTTATTAGCTTATTTTTTTTAAAAAAATTTAAGGCGAAGCTCTCGATCTATAAAATTGATGCACTAAAATATTTTAAATAGAAGAAAAAGTCAATTTTTGAATAAGTTCTTTCTGGATATAAAAGGTCATATTATTTTATTTTATTTTATTAAGTTGCTTAGGGAAGCATAATTGACTAAATAAAAATGGCTACTATTTTTTTTAAAACAATAAACTATTTCATCAAAAAAATAGAATTCTCTATAAAATTAACTAGGCACCTTACCCAGTTGAATTTTTGTTTATTTTATATTTTTAAAATTAAGAAAATACAGTTCTCTCTAAAATTAAATGAACATTTATCCCCAATTTTTTAAAATTTATTGAATCACTTAAAAAAATGCATTCTATTTTTTTACAAAAATATTTTTTAATAATTCAAAATATTTGGAACAAAGAGTATATTATAAACAAGTAAAATAGTATTCAGAAATTTAAGTGGTTTGGTGGTTGAAGATGCTTTAAATTTTAATAAACTTGTATTTTTTTCATATGAGATGATTGATATTAATTATATTAATAATTAAGAAGAAAAGTCAGCTTTGAGGGCGAGATGGACTCCAAGAGAAGTCTATTTTTTCCCCATTAGATATGCTATTTACATGCACAATGTGAAATAATTCATTACTCAAATGAATAATTAATTATAACTAAATTATACATTAATATTTCTATGACAAAATGTGTAAATATTTGGTGTGATGGACTTCTTTCTCTACCACAAGAGAAGAGTTATAACACTTAAAAAAATTGGCAAAATCATTAGCCTTTCAACTCGAGGATCATCAATTGAGTAGTCTTTAGTTCTTTTAGTCGAGTCAACTACTTAATCAACTAGTACATACTTTCAATCGGCTTAACGCAATTGACTAACACATAGCTAGTTAAAAAATCATTACTTTCAACTCGTGCTAGTCATCTACTTTTAGTTCAACTATTAATAAACTAGCACATAATTTCAATTGGTCTACTGAAATATTGACTAAGTACTTTTTATTAGTAAATCTAATTAGCTCTCAAATTCCCAAATTCCCAAGTCTTCATGTACACTCACACAGATCATCATTGTATAAATGAAATTCATCAAGTCATTATAGAATACACTTCTCTGAGCCTTTTCGAGGTCTTCCTCCTCCTATCAAGTTTTCAATCAATTTTAACTTACCAAAATTTTCTTCTGATCAAGCATTTGAATAACCTTGATATATTAGAGCTTAGTCTTATCAAACATTTGTGATCCATAACTAGGTACAAGAGTATTGTATTGATTTGAACAAGAATCCTTGATTTTTCCCAAGAAACTTTCTTTTCATGTTGCAGATCAATTTAACGATTAGGCTGACAAAGTTGAGCATACTCTAGAATCTACATGGAATCCCTCATTTCCAGTAGTCGATACCATCTTCTGTCATATTCATTCTTCTTGTCGCTAGCTGCAAATAGGACTCTTGACTCAAGGATCATACAAATATAATGCATCGAGAAATAGAAGCAAAGTATAACCAATCATAGATAATTCATGTTGCCGGAAAACAATACATCTTCTCGAATAAAAGTAGGCTTACACTGCCATATGATCGTCGGCTTTTCGCATGATTGTGAGCAGGTGTCCTGCGAAAAACCTCCATTGTTAATGATGCATGGCTGAGGAATGGAAATTGGGTTATGTGAGCTATTTTTACCTTTGCTGAGGTTGTCAATCGCAGCGTATCCTGAACTATTGAATCAAGAACAGCTTCTGATCCAGGTTTAATATATATGACCTGGTAAACTATTTTACATGAGAATCTTCTGTTAACAAAAGACATATCTTACAGGACGTAAGTCAGAAGACTCATACTGAAGGGTCAGTTCCACCAATTTCAGGTAGCTCATACTCACTGTTCTTGCTTGTAGGTAACACCCAGACGTCAAATGTGGTATCAATCTGTCAGATGAAACAGAACACTGTAACTATTTTTATAATGAACCAGTGAAATCCTTTTGGTTGGGATGAATCAGTAGTAAATTCTTTGAGGAACTAAAAAAAAATCAATGGGATGACATACAGTGAAATCTCATCTTTCTGTATAATATCATAATAGATCACGGCGAGATACGTCATGATAACTTATTCTAAGTGGATCGTATTGTTGGGTATTTACTATGCTTATACATTAGTCTAGATTTCTACATGCTAGTAATGTCATCAGCAAAGTCCAATGATGCTTACATGAAAAATGTAAGGCAACAAAAGGAATATTCGTTGTTGAAAACCCAAGTAATCTAGTGGTAGCTTGCTTTTTGCATGCACATCCAAATATTTCTTCTAATCTGGCCCCCTTTCCTTCTTTGATGCTAGTGTAAGTTATAGAATTCTTTGTGTAATTTATGTGCAATCTACTAAATAATGTAAAACAAGCAAATGAAATCTTCAAGTTGTTAACATTTTCCTTTCTGGCCTAATAGTAATTAGAGTATTTGTAGTACAATTGATTTTCATCTAGATCTTTCCAAAATCTATATTTGTTGTCTTCATCTAATCCTACTTGAAGTGCATATATGCTAATTACATTAATGCTTTCTTTCTCCACTACTTTCTTGAGAGTTATAATCATATTCCCTTTCTAACTATTGCTACTTCATCCTTTAACGAATTATCTACAACAATCCCTACTCTATTTCTTGTTTTACTCTTTCTTGTGTACCATAACTTAAAATGAAAGACACCAAAAATGAAAGACCCTATTCTTGGCTACAATTCGAGCGGCGAGGATGTGGATGGCAAGGGAGGACATCTTGTTGCCACATGACACATGGAGGAAAACCCATGTCTTTGGTAGAAAACACAAGTTAACATATAGAATATAATTTCTTTATTTTATTTTTACAATTGCATTTCTATAGTCAATATAGTTATAAAAAAGCCCGTATCTATTTATAATTTGTTCCTTGGCACTTTTAATAATTCACGTAATCATTAGCTATGTTAAAGAATTAGACATACCTCTTTGCAATAAGATGAGAAACAACAACTACATTTTCGGTTGAAGGATGTGAGGATTCTTCCAACAATAGAAAGGCCAAAGCTAGAATGCTGTAACCAGAAGACAAAAAAAGGAGAAATAAAAGGGAGTTAGCATTGATATATTGGAGGTATTATCTGCAAAGGCACTTTAGCATTTCATATTTAGATGATAATACTTCAAAACTCTAGCTAGTCAAAAAACATTCCAGTATCTTGATACTAAACAAACTATCATCTAAGACAGAAAAGATCATGATATTAAAATAGGTGAGTAGCTCAAGTGCATTTTTGACATTGTATATTGTACAATGTTCATCTTATTACTTGCTGTATAGGTCAACACCCACTTCTCTAGTTCAACCAGCCAATTGACAGGTCATGGATTGTCCATGGAATTGTAGCCTAAATAACTCCTTCACTGCAGTTGAGTACACGGTTCAACTTCTGCCAATTAATGTTCATCAAAACTGATTCTACTGTACCTTGTCATTCTCCTCTCTGGCAAAGGACATTCATTAGAGCTGCTCTAGTGTATATCTTGTAATTGTCCCTGCCAATCAACTGAATTTTAGCTTCTATTAACCTTTCCTGGAGCAGGCAACTGTATAAACTAGATGATTCATCAATATTAATTGAGTGGATGGATGAAATCAAGTGATCATCCACTTATTGTTTGCATAGTTATAACCAACCAAGCTCTAGAATGTTGGTTATTAGGTGCATTTGCTCTATTATAAAAATCTAAACTTATAATAAAAATAAAAAAAATGTCAAAGCCCAATTGAGCTCTTCTTTCTTTTATGCCAGCTATTGGATTATACTGTAGAAACACTAGACAATTCTCACAATCATGGTTTGAAATCTCATAACATGTCGGGTGGTATAGTTGAAATATATCATTCCGTTAAAATACCAAAACTCAATATTACTCGGAATAGTTAATGCTTCCTATGCCACTATGTTAAGATGAATTAAGATAATGTTGTTATCTTTTTCTCTTTTTTTTTCCTTCCTTCCACCTTCAATTCACAAATAGCACGATACATCAAAATGTCAACACAATACAGAAACAATATCTAAATTTTAGTGAAAGCTCGAAGCTTAAGCACGGCTCGAGATTTTAAACCTTGCTCACAACATATCCTCATACATCATTATTAGCACACAAAAATGATCACCACACAAGTACAATAACAATGGTAAAATAATGTATAAAATAATAAAATTGTATTAAATTCTCCAATAGAATATCACAATATATGATATACAAAATAATAAGTACATAGAAAGCCACAAAACAATGGAAGTGTCATATAAAACTCCAATCCCAATCGTAGGCTATCTCAAAGCAACTATAATAGTGGTCTCACATAATCTAAGGATGAGAATAGTGTAAAGATTATCAATAACTAGGATTGCCTCCTACTTGGTCCTTGGCTGTCTGAAAAAATCATAGGCATGGCTAACTCCTCTATCCTCCCTTGCAAACCATCCAGCTAACCGATGCACAGCTGCTATAACCGAGCCCACAGATGCCAAAATCTCATCTCTGATGTGCAACAACTGTTTGATCAATTTAGAATCAGTGTTCTTTACTTGCAAATCCATATATCCTCTCTACCCAGTGAATCCTGTTTATCCTATATATGCCACAAAACCTTAGAGAGCAATACTTTGTTCCATGCCTCAAGGACTCTGAGCCCATATTGCATTTACCAATTACCCCACAAATTCATAGCGAATCCTTATTGTTGATAATTTACCCCACAAATCCATAGTGAATCCTTATTGTTCCATAGTGATAATTTACCCCACAAATCCATAGAATTGCATTTCTTTCTGGAAAAGGAAATCTGACGATGAGAGTGTTTTACATATTGTATTTGGTTATACGAACAATAGGTTTTCAGAGCTTAAGAAACAATCTCACATATAAATAATTTTACGAGTCCCTTTTACCTCTTGAATGGAGAGTTTTACGATGGCCATGGAATCCTTATACCCCTCTTCTGCAAGGTCAGCCAAGTGAAGCTGTCGAAGCGTAAACATGTATTCGCAGCTCCATTGCTGCTGCCATTTCCCACCAGATGTTGAGATTGCGATCAGAGGCCGGGATGCTCGACCCACCTTCGACTCCCTATTCTTCGACACCTGAATCTAAAATTACCATCAATATACCAAAACCGTACGTATATCCTAGCTAGTTTCTTTATCAGATAAACAAGTAATCACCTGCGATGTGATTCTGGAAGTCTGGTAGCGCATGCTTCTTCCAATTTTTAGTCGGTGGTCAGTAGAGAGGGGATTTATAAGCTTCGAGATTGAGCTGGGAAGCTTCGCCATTTCAGAGCTGCAGATTGTTCGGTTTAAACCTTATCTAGTGTTCTATGGTCCGTGTCTGTGGTCGACAGCATGTTCATGAATGTAAACGTACAACAGTGTGCATTCAGTTGCGATTTTTTATTCACATAATTAGTTATTACTCTTACTGAAGAAATAATTATTCATCATTTATTTTATTATATATATATATATATATATTCTCAGTTATTTTTTATTTTATTTGAGAAACATTATTTAAGCAAAAATGAATCAAAGCAGCGCCAAGGCCACTAAGGTAAGTTTCTTATTTTCAATTTTTTAGTTTTGTTTCATTTTTTTTCCATTTGCAATTAGCTATTTAAAAAGATAGAAAAGTAAAATGTAAAAAATAGTTTTTATTTTTCAAAACTTTTATTAATATATTTTATAATTTTAATTTATTAATTGATTTTATTAAAGCTCCAAAATTAAAAATAAAAATATGAATAAATTTAGGGAATTACCATGAGTGTAATGAAGTAAATTTAGGATAAAGTGAGCTCTTTAGGGCCATAGTAATTTTTGTGAGGGACATAAAATGCTCAAAAATTTAAAAAATATATAAATAATTAAGAAGGTTATTTAGAATGAACAATATTAGTTTGACATAAATGAAAGTCCTTGATTATCAAATAACAAAGTTATTATTTTATTAAGTTTGTTTCACTTTTCATATTCTCTTATAATTAGATATTAAAAAATAGAAATTTAAAATTTTAAAATATAGATTTTAATGTGTTTTTACTTTTAATTAATGTTCTTTTATATTTTTAATTTTTATTAAAGCTCTAAAATTTAAAATAAAAATACGAATAAATTTAAGAGATCCTCATGAGTTTAACAACTTAAATTAAAAAAAAATTGAGCTCTTTAGAATCATCAAAAAATACAAGTTACTTGACATTTGCTCTTAGAACCAAGCGGATAAAGAGTGAACATATTTGGTAGACGGGAAAGTTCAACAAGCATTGACGTTCAAGTAGGTCAAAGTCGTCTGGACACTTGGAAATGATGTCCTATGGGTGCTTGTAGAAAAGAAAAGTCCAACATAGGTTAGCAGACGGAAGATTCAGATGTGACATAGTTTACATAAGAACCAATCAAGATTCAGAATGAAATGGTCAAGAACCAATCGATCATGTCGAAGTTTGGTCCATGTGAGTGAATTGAAAGATAGTTGAGTCAATTAAAGTTGGAACAATATGTCAAGGATTGAGTTGACTATATGATATAATAGTCAAACAACGATTGTTGCAAACCTTAAAAAGAACAACAAATACAACATATACAACTACACTCATTTTATTACAAACCATATTACATTGCCTTATCTTATATTTTCATTGCGATAACAACTAAAAGATATTCCATATTTCAACTATGTTTCTAAAGCTTAAAAGCTTTTCTTTTTCTACTCTGAAAAATTCTACTATTGCCACGTAGCAGAATTAACTGCTATAATCGAAAGTATCAAGAATGATTCATCAAAACAGAAAAATTTTATAACAAAATAAAATTGCAATCTATATTAAGGAATAACATTACTATGGCTGGATCTAATCTGATTCTGCCGTGTAAGAATTTACTGATACTTGCAGCACCACAGCCTTAAGAGTTTCTTTTGGAGAAGATTACACTCCCCAAGGCTAGCCAAAAAATTATAAATTAGCTGGTCCAAAAGAGTCAGATTCTTCAAGATCCAAATATTTCTCCCCTCGAAATGATTGAAAACATTAAGTTGTAGAACTTTTTGATAAAGCAAGAACCTAGACAGCTGAACAATGAGCGGCTACAAAATGGTAGAACTAGAAATGGCCGACCAAGTCTTATTAAAGCTTGGGATTCAGCTCAGCTGCAGGACAATGGAACCCAGATGCATACATAATCAACGGGTAATATAAATAGCAACAAAAAGCAGATTAGAGGCACCAAAAGAAGACCAATCATAATGAAACAACTATCTGGACGGCTAATTAAAAAATAGTAGCATAAATTAGATTTCCAGTGTGTTTAGAATGCAGAAAAAAGAGGGGAAACAAATTTAAATTCACACCTCATTTATAATGTTAAACTGTTTGATGTTACTAACAGAAAGGTATTGTAGTTAGCATTTGAGAAAAATGAGCAACTAATGTTGCAAATATATAGTGGTGATAGAAACAAAATAGTCAATAAGAAAGCCTTGACTTTACAATGTCCGTTGGAGTTTTCATTGCCACATGTAAGAATACTAGTGAATTTAGCAGATGTAATGGATATGTTGGGATGTTAGATGTAGCAAAGTGCAGAGGATGTAATAAGACAGTGGTTATTCAATTGTACTGGTGTCAAGGATATGCAATCTATATACAGCATTTTACACCCGAAAGGATTCAAGCAATTACTTAGTTTCCATTTGTCCCAGTTACCAAGTTCTTCCTTATCCAACAATACAAGGCCAAACATATACAGAGGTAAAGGACGGACCATGGAGAACTCATACAGAAATTTGCAGAGTACTTATCCAATGAGCTTGTTCTGACACCTAGGTTCTTGTGAACACCTTCATAAGAACAAGAATCAATATAGATGGGGGTGTCATTGCATAGTTTAACACATTGCATTCTACAACAAAAGAGGTTTTTTCCTCGCATTAAAAAAGAATAGCACATGTTGAGGTGTTGTCATTTTACTTGTTTTGTGACTTTCATAAGAGATTTCATTTGAAAAAAAAATAGATGACCTTGCCCATAAATAGTTTGTTGTCATTGATTAAATTTGAAAATTCTATATTTAATGAAAAAAATGGCTCATGGAATGCAATCACAACCCAACAAAAAGGATGATTTGATCTTGAAGGTGCTTCTATTGGAGAAAGCAGATTTGGTCTAATCGCATATTAAATATGATTGAGTAACAATTTTATCCCCCCATAAAAAATGGAGCTCTTAGAAAACAACTTATTTATAACTTTATATCCTTAATATTACTAATCAAATATTAATGTTGTGTTATGCTTATGTATCATTGACAATTATATTATATAATTATACAATTACTATTGATATTCATGTTGAATAAAATTAGAAGATAATGTCGAGAACAATACAAAATAAATTTAGTTTTCTCATAAAATATTTTTTTTCAACTACTATGTAAAGTACATTATTACATGACAAGTGAATTGCCAAAGAAAATAAATTTTTATCAATATACTAGGGTGTTATACAGTTGTGATGGCTTCATGAGATTGTGATATAACCTGCTATATTGGATCAATGTTGCAACAATAGAAGTTAATGTAATAAAAGGTAGTCCGGTGTACGAAGCTTCAGCCAATGCAAGATCGGGTCGGACCACATTGGGTTAATTGTATGCAGCCTTACCTTGCATTTTTGCAAGAGGCCCGCAACTCGAATCCGTAACCTCAAGGTCACAGAAGTTAATGTAATCAAGAAGAAAAATGTTAAGATGAAAATGTTAAGGTTATACAAAATACTAATTTGGTGTAGCTCCAACAAAGGATAAAATTAGAGGAAACTCATCCAAATAGTATCAACATATTCGAAGACAAATATATTTTATAGTTAGAAGAGTTGAATTGATTGGAGAGGAAGATTTAAAAAGAAATACTAATCACTATAATATAGAATTATTTAATTGATTTGGATATTGACGACAACATTGCTTTTCATAGAGCTTTATAAAGGGATAAGAATAATGTACATGACCCCAAATGGTTGGGACAAGATGGTGATAATGATTCTAACACATCTAATTACCAATACTATTAAATTCTTGATAATGAATCTATTTGATGAAGTCAGGGTGATAGGAAAAAAATACTTAAAGAAGAGGTTAGCATTGCTGACATTAAGTATAGCAAAACATGGCTGAAAACAGTAGCAAATCAGATGGCATATTCTTACATGTAACATCCTTTGCACCATAATTTCCAAGTTGCTGATCATAGATAGTATGGAATTTTGTTGGAACAAAATCCTTGAACCTATTAGGAAGTAACTGAGAAAATAAGTGATAGTGTAAAAATAAAGTAAAAGATGTGCAAGAGTGACTGCAAAAATGCAAAGATCTTGTGAAAACTACCATGTTACTGAAAAAACAACATGAACCAATTATTAGTGGGAGGCACTGACATCCAGTAAAACAAGCATTATATGAATGATAAGAGAATATTGAACTCTTCTTAGATATGTTTAGTTGCATCCAAAAAACAATCTGTTAAACTAGATTGCCCAATTTGAAAAACATGACTAAAATTTGAGAAGCACATAGATTAAATCCACTAAAAAATTAGGTTAGTGAATTAGAATCAGGGATCTAAAGTTACGTGGCAGAGCAAGCTTCAGGTACGACATTGATACATATATGCGATCAAAGAAACAAAAATCGTTATTCACCCCCCTCCAGCAACAACAACAGTCCTACAGTATGTGCATACATGTCTCTCAACTCTCAACTCACCAAGAGTTTACCTTGCAACTCCTTCACCACAAGGTCATTTATTCTCATGCTTCTAGTCTCTCAAATGCACCCAAGTGCTCGGCTAGTTCCACATGTCATCCTTCATGCTCCACATACGTGGTTAACCTCCATCAACACAATTACGCTCTAATGCTCTCGTCTTGTGGCCCCCTAGACTCTGCCAAGTCGTATCCATGTGATTCTCCAATAAGTCCTATTCGACTGAAATACACATATTAAATACAATATATATCGTAATTTAAACTCCGACCAAACATCAAAATGTATGCTTGATTCTAATCACTGAGGGTCCAATTGCACTAATAATCTTCGATTTTTTAATGTTTGACAATATATTCAAGTTAGGTAAACCATGAACTGAAATTAGGACCTACCTATGTTAGGTTTCTCCTACACCTAAACTCCCCCTAGAGCCAAGAAATTCAAATTCAAAATTTTAAATTTGTCAACAAGAAGAGAAATTAAGTTTCTAATTGACACAAAAGTATTGAATGTGCTACAATCAACTCATATGAATCTTGCTAATCCTATGGTATTACCTACAACCCATGAGTCTAACGAGTTGCAAGCCCATTTTCCAAACCAGCAAGTGGCCCAACTTTATTGAGTGATCCAAATTGAATGCTAAATAGTTAAGGGGTGTGTCTCTATGTGAAGAAAGATCAACCATTTATCTTTTCATTAGATTTTGAAACAAGTCAAAAGCATTGAAAAATTAGGCTAGTTTCTTTAATAGATGGTCTAGTTTCAATTTAAAAAGGGAGAGTTAATTTAGCTTATCTTTTTGACCAAGCAAAGCATTAAAGAGCTCAACCACTTAAATTTTCAAAGATTTTAAAACAAGTCAAAAGCATTTTCTAATAAAAAGTTATGGTTGTTTCTTTAATAAATGGTCTAGTTAGCAAATTCAAAGGAAGAGTTAATTTAGCTTAGCTTCATGGCCAATGAAAGAATTAAAGAGCTTAATTATGAGTAGTAAATCAATAAATTTCGTACTACCCTATACATGGAGGGTAGTTTTATGCACTAATATTTATTTTGATGTTTTGCAGTGAGAAAAGAGCTTAGTGAAAATTTAAGTAAATATTTGAGTTTTCCCTTCTATTCTTATCTCTTGGATTTATCCTTGCCCAGTGAGTGTATTTCTGATTTACATCAAAGTTTATGCATTTTGAGGGAAGTGAGTATCTGTATCCCCTAGTGAAGTTAAACTTGGGTGGCGGTGACCTTTTATCATATTTGTTACTTAAAAGGAATTTTGTTAATCCATTAAAATACTTATAATTTTCATTTCCTCATTATTCAGTATCTATTTGGTATCGATAATGAAGGCTAGAGATCATGTCAAGGCCAAAAGGGAACGATGATATTGGAGAAGGTATTGGTTATGAAAAAGATGTTAAGTCCTTGAGGTTGCAGCTACAAAGATTGTAATGTAGTCTGCAAGAAAAGGATGAACTCATTGAAGCACTTCAGAGAAGAAACAACTTCAAAGTCAATGATACCCAAGAGTTTGATTTTGATGTTGATACACCTCCTCACCTGAGGGAGCTAGAAAGAAATCGAGCAAGCTATAGAGATTAAAATGATTAGGGTTAGAAACTCATGTATTGTATAAGTTTTTTAAATAATACAATTTTTAATTTTCAACAATATTAAAATTAATTAAGGATTAAACAAATTTTGATTTTGATTATGGTGAACTTTTAATGGCCCCCCAAAATTGTATCCTCGACCTGCTCACTCATTGTTCGGAACGACAAGCTCTATTTCTTATTGTCGAATGCTAGCATCTTCACATTACAACGAGATGTTTAGATCGTGTCAATGATACAACAGTTAAACATCTAGATTGTGGGACATCCACATAGGTAAAAATTCAATCAAAGTGTTTCGATTCAATTTGGTAAAAATTCTAATGAGCCCATGTTAAATTGCTCATTAGATAAATAGATGCAGATGAACAATACCTACTATTGAAATATATAATTCCACAAACAATAAGGTAGAAACCTTTATGTAGTCCAATTAACATCGTATATTTAAACATTTTCCATGCTTCCGAGTGTTGACACCAGCTACAAAGCAATTAAAAACATTTGCCATGCAAAACTTTTTCCATGCTTTAGAGTAGTATTGGCACCAAATGCAAAACCAGTTACAAAGTTTTGTAAAACCATGTCCAGTCATTACATACAGGATGACATGGTGGCCTAGTTTAAGATTATATCCATAATGAAGAGTTACAGCATCATACATAAAAGTATTTTCACAAGAATCAATTTACCATTAACAGCATGATGAAACAATCATATATTAAGCATATATATAAATATTAAATTTTAATGTTGTTTTGAAGCAACAGATTTAAGTGAAATTACCTGCTGAGAAGACAGTATCGGCCAGGACTGGAGAATAACTTTGCAATGGACTCCAACAAATGTATAATTTTTATTTTCTTGGATTTTAATGCCTCCATAAGATCTATGAACTCCTTATATTCAGCAACAGTAAGCTTTTCTTTAACCTATTAATTAACCAAGGAAAACAACTTTTAAGGAAAAACTATTATAATCATTATACTATAAAATAGACAGGTTTTATACACATAGCAGTGTGTGAGAAGACTCGCTTTCCATCCAAAACTTGCTAGTTGCACTGAGTGAACAATCAAAATCAAAGAAGAAAAAAAATTGAAGCTTCATTGTTATAGCTGCAATAATTCACAAAACCATGCAAAAGCACAATCAGTTATTTTAATGAGAATATATTCACAAAATGAATTAAACTATGCTTTATAAAAGAACAATCTGAGATCCAACTTCGAAATTGCTACTGAATAATCTGGCTTCATCCAAAACTAAATTACTATTACAATTGAAAAGGAGATGACATGTCTATCATAGAAGTAAAAATCCTTTGAGCACATTGAGCAATTCCTGTACTTTTTCCTTCTTATTGTGTCCTAAACATCTCTATTAAAAATTTCTATATGCCATCATTTACCATCTTTCCTCTCTACTGAAACTCAAGAGTAACAATTTTAACAGATTACAAATGTTGTTCATCTAGAATCAAATATCAGCACAACTCATCATCTGTGCAATAGTTATGTCCATGTACTGTTGGGTCCATGGTCATAGCCACCAACACATCTATGAATGAAGTGGCCTCCATATTGAGAAGTGAATGAGAGAAAAGTTCTTGCATTTTTTCCTGCACTTTTCTCAAAGCATCAACAAAAGCTTGCATCTCAAATTTCTCAACGGCGTTTGTCATGACACTTGAACTTATTCTAGCCTTCTTACTTGGAAACTCGATGATCATAATCCTCTTGTTGCTCATCTTTCCATCATTGTGCAGCTTATCAGTCATCAAATAATCCATTAAAATTTGGCAAAGTTGTTTCAAGCATTTGGTAACGTCAGCACAGCTGCTAACAAGATGTTTTAACTCTTGTAACACCTCTAATATAGCAATCATAAGCTACACTTCTAGCTGAATGGAGGTTTTCAGGTTGCATCTCATGTTTTCATGTATGATCAAGAATGATAGGATTAGACAGCCATCATCATATGAGTAAATGTGAGTGTATAAGCTGTTACAAATTAGTATATCAAATTATGCTTGTCCCACTTACAACAGAGATAACTGTACTGGTCTCAGATAATGGGATCCTTAATGAGAGAAATCACTAACCTTAGATAGCCCTCTATAGCTTTATATATTATTGATAAATAAGAGATTACAAATGATCTTTTACCCCTTACATATTGATACATAAATTATATATCACAGAAGCACATCCTTAAAATAGATAACTACTAATAATAGAGGTTGTCTGATAGAGAGATTTATCTATTAATGTTGGCCAAGGTATGATTTCAGTCTTACAATTCCCCCTGTACATCACAACACCTGATGATTTTCATTAATAGATAAATCTCTCTATCAGACTCCCCCTGTACAGCTACAACTTCCTTGAACTGCTACAACTACTAATAACCAAATGAACCTTATGTACTTATCCACACAGAATAACCAGACACTAATTTACACTGCTTCTCATAACCAGACAGATATCACATCATATCAACGCTCCCTGGATCTGAATATATCATTATAAAATAAATGAAAAAGAATAAAAATTGATCATTTTGCAGTTAGCTAGTTTGTGTGCTGTAGTGGTGTTTCTTAGAAAGATAACCTAGTCTAAGTCTCAAATGTGCTCTCTGAATACAAAGGTTAATAGTAACTGAAAATATAAAGTCAACCTGTGACAAATACTCAGAAACACTTGTTCCATCAGTCATTGTTGGTTTGTTTTGCTTCTCCATACTTGTAGATGTTGGCTGATCCTCGGTTTGGGCATGCACTTCCCTCAAGCCAGAAATATCAATATCCACAAACCTAAATTTGAAACCGTTGTAGCAGGTGAAGGCAATAAGCTTCCAGGAAAATACAAACTGAAGTATCAATTAATATCTCTAACCAACCGTTTTGAGGAAGTATCCTTTTGCCATTCAGGATCCACTTCAAATAATTTAGGCCTTTTTGCAGTAGGAGCTCCCTGTGAATCTTCGCATACTTGTTCGCTCAATAGTGTATCCTTCTCCAAATCAATCACTGCATTATTCTGACATTGAGTAATTCCTGTTATTTTTTTAGTTTGGGACATTATGTTCATGCTTGAGATAGAATCAAATTTTTTAGGATGTGTTGCTCGGTTGGCAGGAACAACTTGTTCGAAAATTGGCAATACAGATGATGACATTGGCTTGTTTGAGCAATGCTGACTACTATGCACCTGGCAAAAGAAAGAATATGCACATAAGTAAAATAAATAAATGAGAAGTGTCAACGTTTAAATGGTATTTAGAATAAAAAAGGAAAAAAAATACCAAGGAAGTGAGAGACTTCAATGAAAAATTCTCCTCAGGCCTCAAAGCTTTATCTGCCAAGAATGGTTAGTTCTTTTCAGCAACTATTTAAGGTAAATAGAAGTTTCCAATTGAACAATAAACCTAGCATCCAGAAACATCAGAAAAACAATCAGGGCAAATACAAAAAGGAGAAAGCACCTATTCCTTCTGGAAAAAACTAAGTAAATTTTGGTTTTGTCAATTTGTACCCAAAATTGCACAAAACAACAATTTACTTTAAAAAGAATGACGAGGAAAAGGCTATCACAAGAAATAATCTAGCACAGAAATAAGAACAAATGAACTCAGCAAACTAAAAAATATCTCAAAAATGAATCAGGAAAAAAAAATCAACAGATAGATAACGATTCATTTGAGACCTCTAGTAAAGCTTTCAGCTAATTTTGGTTTCAAAGCGTGAATGTCTTTGTCTCGAAAGAATTTAGTCAGCGTGAAAACTGCATCTCCAAACTTGGAGTAGCACTGCAAGAAACATGAGATTAATGAGTAATGCTCATGTAAAGATGTAAAACAATAATCCACAATAACCTTCACATAAGACCGGAGCCAGTATGGCATTTGTTGTTCCCAATTTTTTACAGCAAACCTAAACAAGAAGAATATTACGACAAATTAGCATATATTTGTTGCTTATAAATATATTCATCGGAAGCCTGCTTAATGAACAATGTAAAAAATAAATAAATAAAACAACTAACTTAGAGAAGCCATCCGTTCTTTGTACCAAAGGATCAAAAGATCATTAGATCGCATCACTGTATATAAATTTGCTCAAATCCAACACAAAGATTGACATCCTATTGTTGTAGTCTATTAGAATAGTGTCAAGCAGAAGAGAAAATGCATGTACCAGTGCAAATAAAGAGAAAGAAATATAAAAGCCACAGAGTATGTGATTCAAGATATTGAGAGGAATAAAATAATGTACTATTACTACTAAACTATTATATATAGAGGAAATAACAAAGTCTACTATAACTAAAACATCACCAATGTGGGACCAAACCAACAACACATAAAACTAATGACTCCAATAAAATAATAACTCTATCATGTCTCTCAGGCAGGAGCACAGATATAATTTATATCCAATTTGTCACATAAAATAGAAAGATATCATTTGAAAAGATTAACAACATGAGAAGATAGGAAACAAGTTCCAGATGTGGGCCAACTGCTGGATCATGGGGGAAACAAGCCCAAAACATGGCCTGTATATTCCAAGAGGGACAAAACAAAAAGGGGCCTGAACAGAATAATATAAGCAGGCAGTTTATGTTTTAAGGCCAGTTATATCTTTGTGGCAGTTATGTTAGCATGTTTTAGAGTATGTGTGAGGTTATAAGTTTGTGTAAAGTTAGCAACACCATTACAGGGAGCATCCACTTCCATCGTCTATGGTGATATTGTTCAAAATGGCGAAGTGATTCGTCAATGGCTAGTCCAATGGAAAGGCAAGACCATGATTGACACAACGTGGGAGGATAATTTCACTCTTAGAATTTTGTGTGTCTCTATTCTAATTTTTGGAATTCTAACATGAGGCTTTGGATTGACTCAAAGAGTTAAGAACCTGACTAAAGTGGATGACATCTTCAAGAGATGTTCAATGAATGAAGTTAGTAACAATCTTCAAATGACTAGAATTTAAATGAAATTGATGAAACAAAAGGATACCTATCTCACATAGCAAAAAAAAAAAAATCTAATATGGAGAATCAAAAAGGAGAAACTTTATTAACTGGAAGATGAAAAATACATTAAAGATAACACCTTTCTCATAGATTTCACTAACAAACACGCAAATAAATAGAAAACAAATTAAGAGTCACACCAATCTAAATTAGACTTCTGCTAAAACTATTTTATCTTTTAAATTAAAAACATACAAAAACTTCTTGACATCCCGATGGAGACCCAGTTGTGGCCAAGCAAGCTAAGGATGGGAATCAAGCTACGGCCATAGAAAGGAACAAGCATCCCATTCTAAAACTTGATGACCTTAAACATCGATGGAGGCCTAATTACAAGGACCAGAGCTAAAAAGATGAAGTATTTAAAAAGTTGATTGAAAATGTTAAGGCTAAGATAGCAATTGATGTAAATTTGGATAAGAGTAAGTCAAGCAGCCTACTCAACCAAATTAAAGTCTCAAATTGGCTTAATTAGTCACTTAACTACCATTTCTATGTGAGGAAAAACATATTTTTATAACCATATATAAGCTTAACACATTCCATAAATTATGAGATATGATAGCGCAACTAGTTTTCATAAAAGAAGTTTGTTAAGTTTTTTTAGATAAGTCTCTTTATTAAAGTCTATTAGGGTTTCTAGTGTTTTTTGAAAAATAAGCTTTCTTACCAATCTACAAAAGGGGTTAGGATTGCATGTATTTGATAAGTTTTTGAGTTAATACAATTTTCAATTTCGATATGGTTTCGAAGCCATAATCTCTTTTCTTTCTCTCCCACCACCTTCATCTTTTAAAATCTCTTTTCTTTTGTTCTTGTCAATTATAGGCTTTGTTCTTTTTCCTCTTCTTCTATTCTATTTATTTACTTTGTTTACCTGGTGAGGCCTTAATCAAAACCCTAAAGTAGCAATCTTGTAATTCACCTTCTCTTTTGCACATCTACTATCATCTCCATCTTTCACTGATTTGTTACACCACCATCATTAATTCCTTATTCTAATCCATTCTCGGTTTTGGATTTCCTTCAACTAGCATTCATAGTTGGATTCTTGTCGGCCTTCATTGCAGATTGTCTTTGGTCGAGAGTTGTTGCTTGTATATTGGATTAGAGTGACAATAATTTTTGTATTGACAAAGAGGATGTGTAAAGGTGACAAAGCATTGCATAGGTGCGCTAACATCGTGATGCTTAAATTGGACAGGTCATAAAAACGTCAAGGTAAAAGATGGTGAGGATGAAAGTTTTATGAGCATAACCACAAGCATTGGCATGGTGGCAAGCAGCGATGGAACAACAATCTAGACATACACAAACTTCATTAAGATGCAAGGTGGAGCAAAGGTCAAAAATCTCACTTTTAGGGGTGGCCTGCAATCATTGATTCTCGCTGCCCGAAATTGACCATGCTAAATGGTTTAGACAAATGAGGAAGAAATAAGAGTATAAAAAGGATCATGTTCTCACATGTAAAGAAAAAGTGCAAGATGGATGGGTGTGAGAAGGAATAGAATTTTGAGGCTGGAGGGTAAAAACATTCGTTTTTAGATGAGGGGAAGTCGTGCCTTCAAATCAACACTCAGCCTCAGCATGAAAGATTGAAAGAGAATAAAAAAACTAGGTGAAATTGTGCTCTAACATCAACTTAAAAGAATATAATATAATAAAAAACTGTAAGTAATACATGATATTAAGACTCAACATATGTAAGACTGAATATAATACCCCTATAACTAATAGAAATGACACCAAACCCATGGCATATATAAATAATGGCTCCAAAACAAAATAAGATTTCTACTTCTTTGAGATTTCTTCTTCTTTTTCCATCTCCGGTTCATGGCCTGACTTGAGCGTCGAAGCGATTAAGCCAGGACACCCTCATGGCCTCCGTTCTCACCATCCTCTTTGCAGCCTAACAGGAGCTCTACCGTTTGCGGGTCTTGCGTGACTTCACCACCATCAGCCGGCGACTCATCCATAGGTAATCTCAAGCAGAAACAGTATAGTTCTTATATGCTCTCATGGAATAAGAATTTATAGTTGTGAAAAAGAACTCAGAAAACTTATACACACGGAACTAAAATTCCCTTATCCTTTCCTCCATTCCAAGATCAGTTATTACTCATATATTTTGCTCTCCGAAGGATAGATATTCATACTCTATTCAATCGTCCAAACTGTATAGTATGGAAGAGCAAAGTGGGTTGGGAAATTAAGGGCAAGCTAGTCAAGCCAAATGGATTAGCAAGCCAAGAGTGTCACTTGCATATGATGGCAATCCAAATGAGGCAATTGAACAAGCCATGTCGGTCAGCCTGATCGGCCAAGTTAATTGGTCAAGTTGAGGCAAGATCATTAGTTGAACTAGGCAAGGTGGGTAATGTGAGATATGCGAGCACAAGAAGATAGTTATTATATAATAAGGATATTTTATAATTGTGGAAACTAAATACTTATCACATTCTTATAAACCACATAAAAATAAAATAACTTATATATTTGATTCAATAAACCAAATTAACAAGTAGCCCTAGTGCATTCCTTGTCGATTTGATACACTAGAAATAATTAATTAATTCCTTATAAAGTCTATTCTGTGAATCAAACACACTATAAAATAAGCTACTAATAAGAGACAGCCCTCTACTAAGGCACACCTTTGAGTCATGGCATACACAACTAGCTTAAGCTTACATAATTAATTAGGAACCAAAATAAACTTTCAGAAAAATATGAGGTTAAAAGTATCTTCACAACTCATAGTCATGACCATGTCCTAATTCACTGCCCTGGGTTTCTTGTCAATTTCATGCACTAGGAATTGTTATTTCATTTCATATTGATTTCATTATGTGATCCAAACAGCACCATGAAGATATTATTGATGTGACACCCACACCATGGGGCATCTATGGTTTATGGCTTACACAACTAGTTTAAGTTTTACATAGTTGAATTAGGAACCAAATAAACTTCAAGAAAATATGAGCCAAAACGTACCTTTGATCACAGAAAATGATTGCCCCATAGTCATGGCGATGTCTAATGACACGGCCAACGGCTTGATTCACAGCCCTGGCAGCTTGCTGGACGTACCACTCCTCCCCAGTGAGAACCTGCGAGATAGCATAAACAAATCAAACTGATATTATTGTAAGCTATGTTCCCTAGCATGAGTATCTGAGTCAGATCTGGATCCATCTACAAGGTTGTTTTTAAAAGTTTTTACATGTGATCAAGGGAAGTTTTAGTTTCTAACTCAATGTAAGGTGTCAAACATGGACATGGGTTTATGAAGGTATCACAAACTATAAGAAGAATCTTTGCTGCACTTCTTTTTCTTGATTCTTAACATGGTTTGAAATCTTGAGCCGTTTCACCCGATATGAGCGAAACATCTCATTCCGTCAACAAACCAGCACCAACACAAATGATACCGGCATCAGAGGCATTGCGCGGGATCTCCAGATGCATTGTCTGCCTCTAGAGGTGTTGCCCGAGCTTGACGACCCGTCCAGAGCTGTCGCCCGAGCCCGATGACCCGTCCGGAGCCATTGTCTGGGCCCAAGCCAAACGAGGCCTCTGAAGGCTTCGCCTAAGACCGACGACGCCTCCGAAGGCTTCGCTCGAGATTAGCAACTCCTCCAGAGGCTTCACCCGAGACCAACAACTCCTCCGAAAGCTTCGTTTAATTAACTCATAGCTACGATTGAAATAATTTAAATAGGTTTCCTTAAAGCCTAATAAAATTACCTTATTAATTTAATATATATATATATATATTAAAAAATATAATTTATTTTTTTATATGTTTAAATATTTAAATTAAAATTTTTATTTTTAATTAATATATTTTATATTTAAAAAATATTAAAACTATATCAGCACGACATGGTATGATACCAAAACCGTATCATTTCAGTCCAGCATCAAAACTCCGACACGGCTCGAGATTTTAAACCTTGATTCTCAATACTCGGGTCAAACATGACTTGATATGACACTAATCTCTAGTGAATTCTTTGGCCTACCTTCCAATTAATCCAACTGCCACATACCAACAAAAAGACATACATTGTGGAGAAATGCAGGAAAAATTTAAGGTACTTGAATCAATTCTTACCTTAGGTCCTTTTTTCTCAGAAAGAGCCTGGCGATCCAGGTAATCGCGCTTGAGACGAACCTACAAAACATAAAGCAGAAAAAAACAAGCACAAGGATTATTAGATCACTAACATTTCGACAAGAAATTGGCAGCAATAAAGAGAGGCAATTTTTTTCAAAAGAATTCTTAAAGAGAGAAAATTAACATATTGTTTAATATTTATGATGAGCAATCTATTGGTTGAGCTATCAAAAAACAACATAGGTAAATATTATGTGATAAAATTCAACAATAACTAGTCTTAGGTAAATATCTCAAAGGGGCAATTTTCATGATTTTCATCATGATGTTAATTATTCAAAATGCTATAATTTCAATAAAGAAGAAAAAAAATAAAATTCCTATTTTCTACTGGTTCAAGACTCTGTTAGAATTATTGTTCCTTCCGTCATTTATCTGCCTAAGTTTATTGTACATTACTAGGTTTTTTATGACAGTTGAAGCAAATCTAAGAACAACATTCTGTTTGGTTTAGGTAATTAATTGGAGAGCCAAATTCTCAAAGGTAAGAAAAAAATTGTGTTTAACTGGCCGTTAATTAGTTTAATTGGGTGTTAATTTGTTTAATTGGGTGTTAATTAGTTTAATTGGGTGTTTAACTGGGAGTTAAATAGATTTTATAGGTTTTAAAATATGGTTTTTGCTTTGTGGCTTAGTGATTGTAGCAACTAAACTGGTTCTAGAAAGATGTTTCAGATTTAGATTCTGTTCATAAGGAAGGGCACCAGAGGTCTGGTTCACATTTTGCTTCCTTTCTTCACATTAGGATTTTGCTCTAGCTTCTTGACTGGCAATCTGCCCTCCCCAAGTCTCTACTCTGTTCTAGATCTCCTCCATCTTTGTTTTATTATATATTGTCACTGTTTTTCCAGTGTGAGGGTGATCAGTGTCTTACAGACTGCAACTTCAGCCTTTCCTCTTAGTCACCACTTTCTTCAATACTGTGGTGTTCTCTTCGTGTGAATATTGAAATTGAATTTAGGTGTAAGATCTCTTCTGCAAGCCTATCTTCATTGCTGACATCTTTTTTCTTTCCTCCCTGGTGACTATTTATGGTATAGGTCGGTGGTGTTGAATCAAAAGATCCAAATGGTTGTCAGTGAAGAAATGTGGTATTTGGCTTTTAGTCTTCATCAACAACAAAGAATTAGATCAGATCCAGTGGTCCGCATTAGCAGTGGAGGTTGAACTGTTTAGTAGAGGTTCTATACTGCTGCTCTTCCTCACAGATCTATATTGCCCCTCGAGTAGTGACAAAAAAGTTTGCTAGTATACCACATAAAATTAACATGTATATCCTGTACAATTTTTTGAAATGAGCAAGAGTTTGCTTGAATGTAATGCTTTCTGGTTATTTCAATAAAAACTAGATTAACATGTACAAGAAAATAAACAATTCTGCATCCTTTAAGTTAAATTCCAAAATAATATCACTGAAAATTAAAGAACACAAGACCAAACCTTGGGATCAGTCTTTGTGGAGAAAGGCATGCCAGTAACTATTACAGCTCTACCAGCCTGATCAGCAAAATCAAGACCTTCACTAACCTGAAGGATTTCAAAATCTCAGACCGTGCAGAACAACAAAAAAAGGAACCAAGTAATTATAATTACAACAAGAGATGCAGATAACAATATTATAAAGAAACAAAATACTAACAGTGACGGATAGTTCAAGCAAATTAATAAGATGAAAACATGAGTTTTGTCATACCAAGTTTGATCTGTAGGTGAATTCCAACCACAAGTTATCTTTGCGAAACAAAATAAAGCCTCAATACATTATGGCAAAAAGAAGGTAACAATATGCCATGCACTCATATTAAAGAACTCAAGAACATTTGGACTTTGTCAATGATGAAGCATATGGCACACTCCTCTGGTCCTCCTAACCTTCACTTCTTTTCTTCTCTTATTATTTTATTCTGAAAATTTTTCCCAGAGTCAACTGAAGTGCAGTATTTTTAATCTCCTTTATAGCAGTTAACTGTATATCCTTTTAGCATACCATTTAAATTTCAGACCAAAACCTGCAAAACCATTGCATTTACCTGATGTGTACTGACCTGCCTGTTTCTCCATGCTTGATCTTTCCTGCAAACCTTTCTAAATTAATCCCAAGTTCCTTTTGAAAAGGAACATCCAACCTTTTTCAAATAATATTTTTTTACTTATCATCAACATCAATCAAGTTGTTTTAGTCCCAACTTAGTTGTGGTCATCGACAAGGTTCCCTATCATCAAACTTTTATGTCTTGTGGATCTGGAAAATTGCAATAAGATCTCTAGTGAGTAGTTTTACATTGCAATTATTTTCTACTTGGATTGTAGGTAAGAAAAAGAAAGATATCTATAATTGTGATGCTACTGGTCATGGGCTTTTAGCATAGTTCCCTGTCATCAACCATTTTGGTTGTAGGATATAGTGGCAGCAAAGGTATCTCCAATAGTTAGTGTCATCAATGACCAAAAGCAACAACTCCATCGATAAAGACTCAAACTCAAGGATTTAGGTAGGATCCTTTCTACATTGTGACTATTGATGTTCTTCCTTTGGAGTTTGGGAGCTTCTATGGATGAGTTGTTTGGGCTTCTAATAGGTTTCTCAAATGGAAAAATGTTATGGGTGTATGTTATGATTGAGATGAATCTGTTGATTGATTGATTTGTGGACGGTCATAGTTGTAGGAACGAGAGCTTGGACAATTGAAAATGAAATCTTAAGCATACAGTTTTGACCTTAGCAATGTTTGTTCTTTTTCACAATGTTCTTTTTTATGCAAATAATGGTTTCTTACCAGAAAAGAAATCTAAAGGTTTTATGGAAAAATTAAGCCAATATGATTAAACGTCGAGCGGTGGCAGCAGACATTTTCATTAACCAACCAAAAATTTGGTCAACAATGTCAATCACAAATGCTTCCTGACAAGCCATAATTAAAATATTAGTTGCCTAAAATTAAGTTTGGTCGCCTAAAGTGTCAAGTTTGGTTGACTACCAAGAACATGGTCAACCAACCTTCAATACTAAAACCAAAATGAAAGCTTGTTTTTGTTGACTCATTGTTTGAATTTTCATACTATGTCAATTATCAAAACTCAGTGCTACTCGGCACAAACAATCTCTCATTATCGTCATGTCAATTATGTCAATGAAAATCGTGTCATACCAACACTCAACACCCCTTGACATGTTACAATACAAGTTAAGATAAATTGAGATAATTTTTTTTTTTACTTTGTATTCATAAAATATAATGTCAAAAGTGTATCATTCCAAATAGAATAGTAACTCTGATTCAAGTATATAATTGTTTTATCTACGTCCTTTTCTTCTCCATCTCCTTCACCTTCAATTCACAACCCATATCATGCTTTAAAATGTCCGCACAATATCAAAATAATAGTTTTGCATTCAAGAACTGAAACTCCAACACTGTTTGACATTTTGAACTTTGGTTAGCCATCCAAATTATTTCAATATTGTTTGGTACAATGATGTCACAACTAGTTGACTTTGACCAGGGTATTTTTAATGTGATGTTTTAAGGGTAGTGGTAAAGAGTTTAAACTATATTTATGTTGATATGTTCATTGAATGTGTAGGTGCTAGGTAGGTTGTATATGGAGCTTAGAAAGTTCGTAAAAGATAAGATTGTTAGTTCAATGATGCCCAAATGTAAAGTTCAATTAGGAGCCTAGCAGATTGCACATAGAGCTTAGAAAGCTCATAATGTGATATAGGGTCGAGTTGTGTTAACTACTTGACATGGTCAAGTTAGATGGATGTGCCCTCAAAGGTCTAGAATAAGGCGGAACAAAAGTTGATTGGCAAAGGATGAGATGGAGCAAATTTAAAGGACTTGGTGCATCTGAGTGACCAAATTCCCTAGCAAGGTACACTCTAGAACAAGGAGCATAGAGTGGTTATTGGTTTTATGACTTTGAATCACCAGAACAAAGAAGATTCAAATGCAAGGCAAAGGAAGGTATGACACAAGCTTAGAAGCCTTGATGCATTAAGGGACCGAAGGCCTAGCGAGATGCACTCAACTATGTGAAGCAATGACGACTTTGTAAACTAAAAGATATGTGAACTGTAAGAGATTACAAGTGAATGTAATTTTGGGTTCTCATTTTTTAAAGAATATCATAGACACGATGTGGTGGTTTGTAAAGAGTGCTTGACCAAGGAATAATAGATTTAAAGTCATAGTCGACAACGGAGCTCCCTCTTGAGTAAAGTTGGGATCCCAAGTAGATTCATTGCGAGTGTTTAACTGTTGACTCACAATGACTATTTATGTTATTTCACTCAACTAGGGGAAGTTATTGGTGTCAATTGAAGATGTTCACAAACTAGTCTTGGGTAAATAAGATTGTGATCTTAATTGTTGGAGCAAACTAGATCTTGATCTAGTGGACTAGATGGCTTTTCAATCAACTAGCAAACTAGTCGTTGGCAGATAAGGTTGTTATCTTTGTATTTCACCTAACTAGGATATTTTCAACTGATTAGAGTTGAGTAGAAACAGTTGTAAGTCTATCAGTATATGGATTTTAGGTCATACATAAATGGACCTAGAGACATAACACTCATTCAATTCAAATAACCACTTGAATTTTTTGTCTTTCCTTAAGTGCTTCCGAACATCAGTTGCTTGTGTTCTAGTGAAGATTTTAGCTCTTCAATAGCTCTTCCTTTTCTCAGTGTTTTCATATTATCTAAAATGAAAAGTAGAGTATTATTATTCTATTTGTACTTATATTTTCATATATTGTATTAAGAGAAGTAACTGGCTATACAAGATTTTTCCACATCTAAAAAGTTTTTAATAGTAATTTTTCAATAAGCAATTCACCTAACGAATCAATGGGCCATGAAATAGGACCTAAACTCTTAACACGTTACATCTTGTTGTTAGCATTGCCATTTTTATTTAATGTTTGTTCATTTTATTTTTGTTTCATATCTCTACTAGTAACAAACACACAAGAACATATGCTTCTAATGAGCTTATTTTTGACCTTATAATTCAAGAGAAAGTTTTATTTTAAATTTTAATGTTACGAGCTATTCACCCTCACCCCTTTAGCTAGCTATTCAATCCTACAAGTGCTAAGGTTTGAAACTAGTGTGTCCAATTTAGTCAACTAACCATGAGCTCTAGTCAATTAAACTTGGTAAAAGCTTGGAACTTGGATTTTGTTTTTGCTATGTTTGAACTACCAATGACCATTGGTTGACCACAAATCCTAAAAAACCAAAAAAGAAACATTTAAGGCTATTAAACTAATTAGCACACCATTGTTTTAAAAGCTAGTTGCCAGCCTAGGTCATTGCAACAAGGAACTGCTTTGCTTAGTTGGTATGTGATCCCAACTCTTTCAAAAAACAATTTATATGAACCACCTAGGTGATCTAGAACCTAGGTGATCTAGAATGATTGTGTAGATGGCATACATGGATCTAGCAATCTGCCTAGGTGGTCCAAGCAAGTCAAAGGAAAAAAAATCAAATTTTTTATAAATTATTGATTCATTTGATATTATAAAGCAACCTAACTCCTCCCTATTAGCCCACCCAACATTCCTTGTTTGCTCGAGCCCCCACCTACAAAGAATTCTTCCTCTCCTTTTCCACTTGATGTCAGGTGCCAACACTCATTTTCAATAATTTTTTTGACATTCCTTATTTTTTAAGATTTTGTGATCGATTTTCTTGGTTGCAATATAAAATATGAGGTATTTAATTGTTGTCGTCGTTAGTGTTTTCTTATCAATTTTGACTTATTCATTTGTAATTATAAATTTGTTTGGATTGATTAAGGATACGACTGTTATATATACATTAATAAAAGACATTCTTAATTTAATATATTTATATTTTCTATTTTAATATTATTTTAATGTTAATTGCTTAGGCCTTTGCCTAAGCATTTGCCTATCACTTAGGCATTTTGCAGTGGGTCTACAGCCTAAACACTAAATGATAGCTTGACCCTGTACCTCCTAAAACCGCCTCATAAAGACCTAGCCGTGTATTTGTTCAAGCCCCCTCCCCCCTAAACTTTCTACACAAACATAGATAGTTCTCAATATTTAATATGGAAAACAAGAAACATGGCCAACATACATTGTTAAAAGCCTAAAGGCTTCAACTACAAACTCTTTTAGTAAATTAGACTACTTAATGTTTTTCCTTTTCATGTAATGAAAAGATCTATCTAGGAAGCCAAATACAACTCACACAAACTCTCAAAATAATAAAGGTGGGGCATACTTATATTCTACTCTAACACTAGTACAAATATATTGTTGGTTTTGTAGTTGTTAGAGTTATGCATGTTCAGTAATTTCCCCGCAAGTATATTGATCCACTTCAAGGTGTAACAATTAATCTTTCATGTCATTTTATGGATAGAACATTGGTACAATAGAAGTACTGCCCTTGGTATAAGATCTAATCATGTTATTTTATTCTTCATACTTGAAATCAATTTAAAACTTTTATAATGAAGTGTTTGGGACTTTGGATCTACAATAGTGGTAATGGCATCAGATTCATGCAGGAAACAAGTGTTATTATGGCTGTCATTGCTGTAGATCTTATTAGCGTACACTAATACTGAACAGAAAGTTATTGAAAGTGGACCTTATCTGATATGCAAGGATTTCAAATAATTCTCCTATTTTATGTGGTCCTCCAGCATCAAAACAGAACTCTTCAATATCATAGAAAATTATAAATTCCTACAGGGATTGAAGGCTAAAAATTTTAAAGCAAACAAAAGCAAATAAAGATTATTTTAAATTGGAAGAACTGAAGCATACTTTGCCACGACAAACTGCAAAAAAGACTACCCCAGTAGTAGTTTTGTCATGTAATTTGAACTGAAAGTCCTAAAATAAAAAATAAACAAATTGTGAGAAACACACATTGGATGATCTGCACAATCTTTAATATCACCATACTCAAGGGTCAGAACTTCTCTCCTACCTCAATAGCATTTGTGAAAAGTAATGATTGTCTTGGTTCCACAACTGGATGTTTGTGCTTGCAAATTCTTTCCCAAATAGTGCAAAAATCCTTTGATCTAGCATGACCCTGAAATGTTATGTTTTATTACATGTCAAAGACCACAGAATAATTATCATAGTCTACCAAAATGTTAGCGTTTACCATATCTTTCCAGCACTCAATGCATTGATCCATCATATAATAAGAAGGAAAGAATACAAGTAGGCCATCAGGAACGATTCGAGCAAAATTGACTACAGCAGAACCACATGGAACAATAGGTCAGAATAAAAACAGCAGATACTTTTGCCAAAAAATATATGCCTTCCAGAAATATAATTGCCTACCTATAGCATTGCCAAGTTCTTGCTTATATTCTAGAGAATCACGATTTCTATATGAAGAATTAAATGGATGATTAGATGGACCACTTGGCACAACTCCAACCCAGATTTGATTGGGAGATATAACATGAGGATTTTCCAACCTGACCGGAAATTCTCTGGTGTCAGCAGAAAGATACAGATTAGCATTACAAGAGGACATAAGATTTCTGTCAAAGAATAAAAGGATTTGATAAATTCCATACAAGTTGAGCTCCAAAGCAATGGAATCCAGAGGAGTTAACGTGCCAGATGTAAGTATAACAGATCGTAACCCCAACCTTGTAAACTCTTGCATGGCAAGTCCTGGGTTAAAGCACCACCAACTGAGTGTCCTCGACACTTTACCCATAATAAGAACAAGCCAGAAATAAGTTTAGAACTGATTTAGCACTACACAAATGGAAATTCACACTCAATATCAGATGAAATGGAATTATTCCAAATCCAAATGAAACAAAAGCCAGAATGATTTGAAATATTTCAATGATCATTGTGGATAGTGCAATTTGCAATGTAAGCCTAAACATTTAGTGAACATGCAGAAAAGAAGGTTGCAAGTCCCAAACTGTTAAAGAGCTATACCTTTGAACGAATTGGTAATGCCTGGTAGAAATTCCTGCACATGAAACTTAAAGAAACAAAACCCTAATGTTCAGTAAGCAATTAGGCAGTAACAAACTTCACAAATAATCAACGATGTGTAGTAGAAATGTAGACATCCAAACATCTAACAAGACTAGAACTTACAAATCTTCATAAATGCTACGGGAATATAATGGAAACAGTTATCAGGACATGGTAATTGTTACCACAGCCACACAATTACAAATCACCACTTACATAGTAAAATCTTGCATGGTCTTTCCCACCATCTCGAAAAATAAGATTGAGCACATTCCTAATGCTCTCTAACCTGCTAAAGGTGCCCTTTGTTTTGGTCTCCGTTCCAACTTCAGATGTATTCTCTGTTATTCAGTAGAGAAAAACAGTGCTTAGTAAATTTCTGAAGTTTTAACAAGCAAAAAGAATATAAAAACAATTATCTAAGAAGAAACAGAGCAACATATAGGAGAAACATTAACTATGTCAAATCATGAGAAATACCTTCAAGAAGCAGAGCAGCATTGTCAATTGTGTCAACAAGCATATTTGCTGTCTCAAATGTGATGTTCAGATCAGAGAGGAACTCATAAATGTAGTCCCCCGATCGAGTGAAACCCAGTTCCCTGGACTCTATAGTAACCTCGGCAATATGTGTTTCAAGCTTCAAAAGAAGAGCTGCAAATACATTCTTTTTTTGTAGTGAATGTACATATGTATTAAGCTTTGCAGCATTATTTGAAGCTAAAGATAGCAGATTTGAAATAAATTTCAGGTATTGAAGGAAAAACAGGACATACTGTAAGGAAACCATTTCTGTACCATCAGTCAAATAATAGAAAATCATACTAGCATAAGACTTCATACACCCTCTAAAGGCTGATCATATTTAGCAAAATAACATAAGCATGTCACAGCATTAGAAAACAAATGGTGTGCAAAAAAGTATAAGTTTAGCAGTATAAAATTGTCTCTGCACATTGTAGTATACTAATAAGAGCATAACCAAAGAGAAGTTATTGTCATCCACCTTGCACAGATGGCTGAAACTATAATTCATGATAGAAATATTCCAACATACTGCAATACCCCTTGTCATCAAACACTTGTATCTTACTCATTAACCACCATATTAGTGATAGTTGACACATAAACCCTATTATTTTTACCCACCCAACGCACCAAATCCTACTGATGTGACTTAGGGATGTTTTCTCCTGCAAAGAACTTTGGAAATGAAATAGAAAGTTTGATAAATATTGTTGGTGCAACAATTCTCCAACATGGTCGGGCTCAACCAAATTGCTTTGATGTATTTGGCAAATGTTTTATGTCAACTTTGTCTACATTGCTAAACAAGTGCATCAAGTACACAGGATCTTGGAATAGTGCACATTGAAGTTTGAAGAGCTTGGTGACTTGACATGATCAAGTTGTTTAGCTGCGGAATGTCACTGATAGCCTATAATGAGTTAGACTCAGATGATAGGAGAAAGATGGCTTGGAGCATCCTAGGGACCACAAATTCCTAGTAAAGTGGACTCTAGGAAAGCCTTCATATAGGACTTCATAAGTAAAAAAAAAAAAGAAGGATGGCATGTTGGAGCAAGCTTCAAGAGTGGGTTCAGTGCATCTAAGGAACTGAGTCTGATGCAAGATGAACTCAATGGCAATAAAAAGCATCATCAAGGTTAAAGAGTTGAAGGAAACGTGCATTGTGAGAGATTACAAGAGAATGCAATCTTGGAATTCCCACTTTTGGTTAGCATCATGGGAATGATGTGCATGACATAGGTAGGGGTTTAGGCTATCTAATGGCTTATAGGAAGCATTCAACCAAGGGACAAGAGGTTTCAGGTTGTAGTAATGTCTAAGCTAGATCTCATAGCTTTGAATAGGCTTACAAGGGTATAAGTCAAGTCAAGTAGTGAGGGGTGTTTGAGCAGATTCAATCAATTACATGTGAGCTTCAATTGATTATAGTGCTCAGTTGACTCCCGAGTTCACTAAACTACAGATTCAGAATTGGACTAGGTTCAAGTCAATTAGACTCATGTAAACTGCTAGATTCCAGTCAATTAGACTCATGAAACAAACTAGATAAAATTTCCAATTAACCGATCAAAGTGACATTGGTTGTTGAACGGCTAGAACTATCCAAGTAGTCAATTAGAGTTGTTTCAAATAGAGTCATTATAGCATGTCTTATATAAGCATTCAAGGTTGTATGGTTTGGTAAGCATGCACAAAAAAGTGTGAACTTGTTATAACCAAATGCCTAACTTAAACAACGTCCGAGGGCTAGCAATTTGAATTCAAGATTTTCTTCTACAAATTCTTTAACATTCTCCTTTCCCTAAGATTTCATATTTATTTCTTTTTGATCGGAGATCCTTGTTATCATCCCAAGCTTTAGGACTATGAATGTTTGGTACAACTTGTATGTAGTGGTTGGTGGTGGATTTGCAATAGTGATTCACCTGATGAATCGATAGGCCATGGAGTAGAAGCAGAACTCTAAATCACGTAAAATGATTGTTTTAATATTGTATTTATTTATTTTATTTATTTGCGCTATGTATGCAATCTTGATACAATCAACCAATCGACAAACAAGCACCCTAATAACAAGTTTGAATTGTTTTCTTTTGTAAGGGAAATTTTTATTTTTAGGTCTTCGTCTCCCTTATTCTAGCCCATTCTATTGAAATAAATATTTTCTCTAAATTGCTTTCTCGTAGCTAACACTTTAGATTTCTCTGATGCAGTTAAAGGGTGCATTATAAAAATAATTTAAGAAAAGTTAAAATAATTTCATAACATCAAATAGAAACTAGTGAAAATATTAGAATAAATTAAATATCATTTTCTTGTCAGTTGGCACAATCAAAATATTTCACTCCGCTTGAAAACCATAAAACATGAAGTGGTGCCTAGGTAAAGGAGACCTCGACAATAACTTCATCTTAGAACAACATCCTTCGCATGGCTTGTCCTCTTTATCTAGAACACGTTTAGAATCGAATCAAGATTTTCTTCTACAATTTATTAGCATTCTCCTTTCCCTAAGATTTCATATTTATTTCTTATTGGGTGGAGATACTTGTAATCATGCCAAGCTTTTAGAATTGTGAATGACTTGGTCTAGCTTGTATAAAGGAGTGGTTAATAGTGGATTGATTCACTTGATGAATCGATAGACCATAACGTAGGAGCAAAGTTTTGACTAACGTAAAATGATTATGTCAATATTGTATTTCTTTACTTTATTTATTTACAACATTCATACAATTTTGACATAATCAACCAATCCATAAACGAACACCCTACACTACTAACTACACTAATAACAAGTTTGAATTGTTTTGTTTTGCAAGAGAAATTTTTATGTTTAAGTATTCATCTACTCACCTCTCCTGTAACTAGTTCGAGTCATACACTATATTAATCCAACAAATACATTCTCTAAATTTTTTTCCTTAACTAACACTTTCCTAAGGACACTTCTCTAATGTAGATAGAGGTTGCATTATAAAATGTTTTAAAGAAAATTTTAAATAATTTCATAACATCAAATAGATTTACTAGTGAAAATATTAGAATAGATTAATATATCATGAATTAAATATCATTTTCTTTCAGTTGGCACAATCAAAATATTTCATTCCATGGATAGACCAGACGACAACATCCCAAAACTACATTTTGATATCCCAATAATATAGTTGACTAAATAACAAGTACCACTAAAAAGGATTATAAATTCCACATTAATGAATAGTTGCTCCAATTACAGGTAAAATGGTGAATCATAGATGAACAATATTCAACATGACAAGGATCAGAAGAGTAGCATGTTACAGAAAAATAAATAAATATGAATAAGGCCCATCACAAACAATATCAAATTTCTCTTTGTGGATTCTGCAGATGGAAAGATGGAATGGCTTAAGCTCATGCAAAGCAAATTTCTAAATCTTAAGCATCTAGTTATTTAGTGATTCCTTATCATATATGCAAGAAGGTTGATGCCCGAAAAGCACCAAGCACAGATTTAAGCTTTGTGTGAAGTATTGTTGTAGAAAAATAGCCGAAGAACTGGAATCAATCAGATGAACTGTGAGAAACTAAGAAACAAATCATTCAGACATCAGGGTTCAGAGTAAGTGCTAGAAAGTTCATAACATTTTTCTTTAGAGAAAACAATTTGAGAATGAAGTTCAAACTAACAACAGATATCAACATCAGCAACAATAACAATAACAAGAATATCAAATAAAACATGTTCCAAATACATGCTATTACTAAACAGATCTTATCCTGCCATGCTTGTCAACATTATTTAAGGCTATGTCAGTTGCAATATCAAGATCCAAATAAAACACTATCATATAAACATAGCGACAATAGGATATATCAGTCTTAGAAACTTAGGTACTGGAGATACCTCTGAGTATAGCATAATTTTCAGGGTTGAATTGTTTCTCGGCTGACTTTTCAATTATTCTCCTTTTTATGCACAAGTCTACACATTGTTTTGCTTCAGAAATGCATGCAGTCAAGAGGCCAGAAGGCAAGTCGAATGAAGCTGCATCAGCACATATGCTCTCCTGGATGTCAAGTCATGGTAGCTCCATACTTTATTATAAAAATCATACACCAGAAATACAATCTTACGAACATATGCTGCAAATTTCTGAATATAGTATGTCAACATTTTCATCTACTTTTCAGGTAACAATGTAGTTCCCAAAAAAAAAAAAAAAACTCACTAACAGAGTATTAAATAGGCTCTCCTTTCATTACCAGATTATGTCCCTCATCAAATATAAGCACCGCATTGCTCCATTGGATACCTGATAAAGACCGCCGGTTCCCAGGATCAATAAGATAGTTGTAAGGGGCAAATATGATATCAACAACCTTGTGAAGCTCTTTCGAAATGTAATAGGGGCATCTACAAGGAACACTGCAATTTCATAATTCTGTACTAAACAATTCACAATATATTATTGGCAAAGCAGCAAATTTTCTCTGAGAACAATTAACTGTTATTCTCAGGAATCATTATCAACATCATCATCAAGATCAACAATTTGGGGTTGGTGAAATTCACATGAATATAAAAGTTAAACAAGAGACACTTGAAAACTTACAGCCCTTTGCTTCTCCCAAGCTCAAGCAAATCTTCTATGTCAAAGGGCTCTTCTCCAAGTTCATGACATTTCTTCATGTACTCTATAAGAAGGTAAGCAGGAATACCAATCAGTTACATGGGACATTTATTTGTAATTAACAACACATGAAGTACCGAAAGTCAATACTAATACTACTCAACACAGACAATGTTTTTATGTCATTGTGTCAATCATGTTGATAAATATTATATCATGTCAATTATTGACAACCCTTGAAATAAATTGAGATACTATTATTTTTTGTTATTTTAACTTGTGTACAAGATAATGTTAAAATTGTACCATTCCAAATGAAACACAAAATCCAAACTCAAGTATATAATTGTCATTATCTTCTTTTTCTTCTTCATCTCTTTCCTCCTTAGGCCTCCAATTCGCCACCACACTATATATCATAACATTAGTACGATACTCAAATAATATTGCTCCAGTTAAAGACCAAAACTATAACATGTCTTGAAAATATAAACCTTAATTAAATCATTTTACTCTACAAGAGATTTCTTTCGTCCCCTCTGTCCTTTACACCTTTCACCCTTTCAAATCTTCTTCCTATTGAATTTATTAGACCCTCCACAAATTTACTCTATTTTTTAAAAATAGTTATAAAATAAAATTACTATTTACACATTGTTAGGCATATTTCAATAAAAGATGGGTCAAATCATTTATAGAGGTTGTAGATATTAATTAATGATTTGTAGCCATAGTTCATACCCCACTTGTTTATTTAAAAGGCAGCTCATGAACTAGGTAAATGTCTGAACCCTAATCATCAATCATATGCTTTATGTTAACCTAAAATATTAGAGAAAAATATTAGACGTAACCTTAGTAGAAGGCATACCTCCCTTATGCCAAAGTTTCAGCTAGAATTAATTATTCTGAGCACTATAAATATATGAGTTCTAATAATATACTAGAAGAATACAATATTTTATCCCTCCTAACTTGGTATTAGAATGGATTCCTCTTCTAAGCTTAATTTCTTACTCAATCTCCTAAGGGAAGGCCATAAATTATTTTTGACAATGTGGCCTTGTCACCATCATCGAAATCCTAAATTTTCTTACTTTCAAACCTCCATCATTATTTAATCCATAGATTAAGGTGTCAACCCGTGCCACCTAATATGAACAATTTTTACCGTTCCGACATGGGATCAGCATCGGAAGTGTATTGGCATGCATATGTCGCCGCTACTGACCGTACTGCACGCGATTCTCAATGATTGATCGCAATCGGCGTGAAAAGAAAAGAGATCACAATTAGAAGGAATCAACGAGGAGAAGTGGTCAAAGGCTTTATAAAAAAGAGATTTTATCTCATTGACAACAAGGAGAAGAAGACGAGCTAAGACGAGAAAATGGGAGCAGCACGGAGCCTCAGAGGTAATTGAATTTGGGAGGGGATTGAGAGGCGATCGTCGAATGCATCGCAATCGCCGAACACATCGTGATCGTCGGATGCATATCAAATTTTCGTGAGACTAAATCAGTCATCAGATTAATTGGTTCAAAGAGGATTAATCAATTCAAAGAGTTGGATACCTGGATTATAAAAAAAAAAAAAAGAGAGAGGAAAGGAAAGGAAAATAAATTTAATTAAATTAGTTTTAATTATATGTTGTTATATTGAAACTGATATATATGTTTATAACAATATATATAATAAAATTGATATATATGTTTATAACAATATATATAATAAAACTAATATATATCAGTTATAACAGTATATATATAATAAAACATGATATATAGTGTTATAACATATATAGCTGTTATAATAAATATAAATTGTTATAGTGTTAATTATAAACTGATATATAAATTGTTAGAGTATATTATATATAATAGTTATAAACATAATATACTATTAATAATAATTATAAAATATGAAGAATTATTTTAAACTTTTTAAATAATTTTTAAAATTAATAAAATAATTTAAAAATTTTAATATATGTTAAAAATTGAATGTGAATTTAAAATAATCTAAAAAATTCAAAATATAATTCTTAAATATTTCAAATAAATTTTAAAAAATTAAAAATTTACAAATACATTCAAAAATAATTTAAGACCTTCAAATAATTTTATAATTTTAAATTTAGTTTTGAATTTTGAGAATTATTTATTTTTAAAAAATTAATTATTTAAAAAATTACTTTTATATCTTTTAAATATTTTTAAAAATTAATTATACATTTTAATAATTAAAAAATAAATTTATATTTTTCCATAGCTATTGCAAATAGGCATCAAACATCTTATGAGAAAATATTGAAATATGAACTCAACACCCCAACACCTAAAATATAACATCAATAGTGAGCATATATAGCAATCCAATATTAATAACATTAATTTTTAATTAATATACATTTATATTTAAAAAAATTAAAAAATACCAAAACTATATCGGCATGATATGCTACGTACCAAAAACGTATCGTTCCAATCTAAGATCAAAATCAAGCATGACTCAAAATTTTAAACCGTGATTTAATCCAAATTTTATTTATTTTGTTCCCTCATCCACCAAAGAGCTTGTTCAAAATCATCACTCCTCCCTCTATGCAATGGCACACCTCTTTGCAACCTGGAGGATACCTACACCCACTTTGTTGTTGTTTGCACAATTAACTCTCTTCCTCCATCACAACTCCAATAGCAAATCAACTCAATAAGCCTAGGACCCTACTCTTCCTCACGCGCAACCTCCAGCGCCCTCCTCTTCATAGATCCCCACTCCTAGAACTAACTTCACAAGGGTGAACAATGACACAGATGTCATGAATTAACATTGACTTTACTCATTTTAATGGTGAAGCCGAGGATAAAAGAGTAATATTAATAAGGTGAACAATAATGAGTTAGGCAAACAAACCGGCTTCCATCTATTAACAACTCCATCCCTACACCACTACTCTTCGTCCTCTTGCTACTTGTCACCTTGCAAATCCTCACCGCCTTAACCATTTGTCACTGCTTTGTTACCCTAGTAAGACAACTTTACCACCTTCATCCTCACTAAGACCTATCGACTTCTATTGTATTCCACATCTAAAATATCGTGCCCAAAAACTCACACTTAGCACTGACATCTGGATCAAGATTAGAATTTTGGAGTGCATGCAGAAGGCTTGCAAAAGAAATCAAGAACCTTGATAAAGAATAGTCATTCTTCATCTCATACCAATGACCCACATCATGTCACTGCCAATACCATAGGGAGATCATCAATCATCCCCCAAACAGTTGTCACTCTTGCAGGAGGGGGAGGGGGGGGGGGGGGGGGGGGGGGGGGGGTCTTAAAGATATAGATGATAGTGGTGAATAGAAAAAAGAAAAAAAGAAGTAACAAAAAGTATTCTTCAAGTTTCATCTTTCTTCTCTGTTAGGATTCAAACATCAATCATCCACTATTTCTTGTCTTCACTCGTTTGTGTGCGTGATCTAAAATGAGAATACTTATAGTCTATCATTTCCAACATCTGATCTAGATAATTAGAACCCTAATATCATTCTTTTGGGACAATTTTCTCCATCGGCTGTAACTTTGAGAAGACCAGACAGATTAGTATGTCTTTGCCTTTTTTTGAGTATCCATTGTCAAGTAGTTGTCAGAAGTTTGATTAGTCTCTCTTTTTACTACCATAGTTCAATTGTTAATCCCTTCAAGATCAATCCAAAGGTTCCTGTATTTGTATCATTGCATTGGTAGATAGTAGGAAACTCTAAATGCCTTCTTACTAAATTACTGGATAACAAAAATGGTCAAGATCTCATAGTCATCAGATTTAATAAAGTTATCCCAATGGGCAATGGCTTTACATGTTACAAAGAAATGGATAAGAAGAAAAAGTTTACAAATGGCCTTCAGTGTCCAAGGTAACACAACCTTCCACATTTCTACTTAGGCATCAGAACTACAATAGAGGTAATTCTCTTATTTGAATGCATGCTTTAAAATCCAGAAATCCAATTGAATTCTAGTTATCAAGTTAAGCATTAAGAAACAAATAGAAATATCCTGCAGTACAATGCTTATAACATTTATCAATTAGAGTAAACCGTTCATGCCACAGTTAAAGCACCATATGTGACCTTTGTAAAACAAACAAGAAATATCTATATATCAAAGTAAGGGATACAAAGTTGAACATATTGGCCCTCCCCTTACCTCAGCTAGGAAATGCACTTGTGAAGTTATACCTATTCTGAATAGATCAATTATGTAAGCATGAAATGAGAAATGATTATAACAATGATTTCACAATGACAAAAGACTTACCAGAAACCCCAATTTGGTGAGTGCACATCCGTTTTTTGCATAGATTACGACAAGCATTATTTTGTGCCCTACCATGGAGTAAACGCACTTCATCATGGATGCACAACTGTTCACGAGAGCCTAATGTTGTCATTCTTGGCCTGCAATCTTGTATGCTAAAGTTAAGTATACTCAATTTGAAGGAGACAATTGTCAAAAACAACAAATGAGATATTATCAATAAACTTATCGGTAGAGTTATGTGTTTTTCAGTCATCTATAGAGAAAACTTTTGTAGGGCATAATGGTGAGAGATTAGTGTTAAAGTATTCATGACTCCATCTTGAGCTAGGTTTAGTTTGTCTTTGTTTGCCATCCAAGCATGAGACTCTCATGATGAGAAGGTGCTAATTATACAAAGATATCTCATTTCCGAAAGGTTTAAGATTCTAAGATAAGCAGTGATCCAATCAAAAGTTAACAATTATGTTCAAGGATTAATAAGCACTATATGCCAGATTTTTTAAGCCCAATCTAAGTTGAGAGAAACCAAGGTAGTTTTATGTTTTCAAAATCATCCCTAATTTTTGCTTCTAACTAGTCAGCTATCAACTCGAATAGAGGTACATTGTTGGAAAACCACATACTTTTTAACAAAAAGGAAAGTGCAAAACTAGCAAGGTGTCATTCACCCAAGATTTGGTGAAGGCTCCTGATCAAAGTACTACCATATTGTACCATGCCAAAATATTGTCAAGACTTGTAATTGTATGCTTCATATTTGTGAAAATAAATTGAGTTGATTGTTTAAGCAATAATTGATTGTTTAAACAATAATTGACTTTTAAATAATAAATGACTGTTTAAACAATAATTGGCAATTTAAATAATAATTGATCATTCAATTTATTGGATAATTTCAATAAATAAATCAATAAGATTAATTATATTAGCCTAAATGAGTTACATGGATGATTGATTAATGAATGATACCTTATCTCAACTGGATCAATTAATTATTTTGACTAAATCAAATTTAGTAGAAAGCATAATTTATAATGATTTAATATATAATTAAATGTGATCTAATTTATAATCAAATTAAATCTGATTTAATAAATATTTTATAATCAAATTTTATCAAGTTTAAAACATAGTAAATTTAATTAATTTTTGCATAAATTAATTAATACTTAATTAAATCTATTTATAAATTAAGTTATAACTATACAAGATATAATTTATATATGATATAATTTATGTAAATTATAAATAAGAAGTAATTATGTAAAGATATAATTTATTATAACACAAATGGATATAATTTACATAAATTATATCGTTAAATTATATAACTTACATAATTATAAAGTTATATAAAAAAAACCAATAGCCCAATGCACAAAACTCCCACCAATGCAGATCCCAAGAAGGGTCGGGCCACATTGGATCAATTGTATACAACCTTACTTTGCATTTTTGCATGAGGCTATTTTCGTGACTTGAATTTATAACCTCAAGGTCACATGGCAGCAACTTTACCGTTGTGTCAAAGCTCTCCTTCATAATTATAAATTTATATATCTTATATAAATTAACAAAAAGATATAATCAATCCAGAAGTATATAAAATTAAATACAATGATTAATTAGTATGGTAATTGATTATACAATATTATAACAATTAATAAATAATGTACAATAAATTAATTAGTAATTAACATTGCATGATACTACTATACAGATTTACATGTAACTACATATACACACACAAAGTCTTTTAAATAAAAAAAAAAAATGGACGAACCACCTCTCCCGGTTAATGAGTCACAACTCCTTTACATGACACTATCATCCGTTGCCTTTGTAGTGGCCAAGCCTATGCTAGTAAAGCCAACTACCTCATAAAATCCCCTCCGGCGAGCATACATGGTTTCTTCTAACAAGTCATCGGATTCTACCATTGTTTTGCCTGACTCCTTCCTTCTCAGCTCCACTCCATTGATTCTTTGTCAACATCAAGTATGCATTCTCCTCACTAGTTTGGTTTCTTTTATAGTATCTTCCTGTCTCCTCTTCCCCTCCCTATAATGGACAAAAAGATTCCAAGCTTCAAGGGTCAAATCGCAATGAATATCTTCGATCTTCGTCTATGTCAGCTAAGCGTTTCATACCATCTAACCATACTCAGAATGAGTAGCACTATTTTAGCATTTGTGGCCTATTAATTTCGATGTGTATTGCCCTGCTCTATTTTTAAGACTCAAGGTGGAACAAAAAAACTCCAATTATATCACTCAACATGGTTTAGAATTTCAATCCATGAAGACAATTGTTATGGATCTTAAAGTTTACAAATGTCAACATTTTTATTCTAGGAGTTACCATCATTTCATTTAATTCAACCACGTGACATCATTTAGTTTAAGCACGCGCTACCCTATAAGTAATTTTTATGGCATTTATTTATTTCAACTAAATATTTTCATTTAGTACAAGTGTGTTTATCTAATTTACAATTTTCACATTATATTGCAAGTGTTTTTATTTCATGCAAGCAAGTGCCTACATTTCATTTAACATGTGTTCATTAGTTCAATTGAGTGCCTTCATTAAGTTTATAATTGCATATTAGATTAAAGTTTTTTAATCAAAATGCTTTAAGATTCATGCATGGCAAATGCCATGAACAAAAGGAAACTTTCATCAAATTTAGCATGAATAGGGCCTTTCACCTTATCTTTGTCTGAATGGAAAGTACAATCTTTCAAAAATTTCGTGTAAAAAACAGAGCAATTTTTACCTGTAATTGCTTGTTTTTAGTTCCCGAATTACTTGCTTTAGCTGGCTGTGCGTTCTTGATGCATATATAATAACAGGTTCGCATTTCCTATTCTCTGATGGTTGACTTCCAGACATCTGACTCGATGAGAATCTTCTCCCTTCTTCATTTGAATTTCTTGAAAAATCTCCAAAAGTTTTCCTCCAGGCCAATGTGGCACATAGAAGGCATAATGTTTTTCCAGTTCCAGTAGGACTTTCCAACAAAGCATTGCATCCCTGAAACCAATGAAGTCACCCGGAAAGTTCAATTGGCGCAGTTGAAAAGTAGAAATCAGCCACACGCGTGCGTTTAGACAGTTGTTAAAGGTCCAAATAAATACAATTAAACGGTGGAGTAGATACACGATGCAGAATGAGAGGGACCGCTCACCTGCTGTAACGACTGGATGACCTTCTCCATGTAAGCGATCTGGCAATCGTACGCTTCGTAGGGGAAGTCGACATCGATTCCCCTGATCTTGTAGTTCGGCATCACAGCCTCTTAGGGGAGAAGAGATGAACTTAGGCGATAAAAGTTTCGAGGGAAGAACAAAGAGAGGGAAGTAGCGAAGGCGACGGGAAACCCTAATACGGGGGCGAGAGACGAGACGCAGGAGAACCGTTGAGCTAAAATGATTCACCGACGAGGCACATTCCCGCCAAGCAGAATATCTAGATTTTGGGTATGCAATGGGCCGGTTGAGTGAAAATGAACCGGACGGCACAATTATAATTTTAAAAATAATTAATTTTATGATACTAAGCGAGAAGAAGTCAAAAAGGTATTTTTAAAATTCCAATGTTTTTTTGGCTATTTTCAAAAATAACAACCGTTTGAAATTTTTTCCTAAATTCTAAATTATATTTGACATCATTAACGACTAACTGAGTAGTTTTAGAGTTGCTTCCGAAATATAGCTAAGTTAGTTATGACGCAACAGACTTGCAGAAGAGGATAAAGATTTGAATCCTGACAAAGTCAGGTAATACCCTTCTGCATCATGATTAATTGTAGTTTTTCAATTTACCTTCTTATAAATGATCGTGGGGCTGTCGTCTCGATTTATTTTCTTACAAATAGTCATGGGACCATCTTATTTTACCATTTTACAAATGATCATGAAATCTATCGTATAAAGCCGATGGAGCCAATCGTGAGAAGTCGATGGATTCCACCTTAGTAGTTTTAGAGGGATAAAACCCTCTATCCCTTCGACGCCATTCCATTCCTCACGCCCCCCACCGATCCTCCACCTTATCTCACGCCGCTGGTCGTCGATCTTCCACCACGTTTCAGGGTTCTGATTGAAGAATTTGGTATATCCGCTAGATCTACTTTTTCTCGATTGATTTCATTTGTTTGCTAGATCGATTTACTCAATTATCCTCCGGTTCTGCATCTTTTAATCCTTGTTTCATCATCATAGGATTTGTAGATCTGAAGGTGGAGATGGATGTTTTGCAGAAGCGTATCAAAATGATGGTATGCCTTTTTGGAACCTCTTCTCCCTCATTAAACTGATGAGCGAGCTTATGATGTTTTCCTTTGTGCTCTGGTTGGCTTGCATTCAGGAAGAGAGCGGGGATGAAGGAGATGGAGGACAAGGAAGTGGAAAACAGATGACGGAGATGGGATCACAAGATATGGAGGAGCACTTCCAACGCATCTTTGACAAGGTCGAGCGCTACACTCACCAGGTACAGCATTGCTTACCTCGATCGAATGCAGATCAAACTACATCTCTATCGCCGTTTCCTCTCTGGATTGTGTTGGAAGGTTGAGGAGCTGCTGGAAGCAGGGAGGACGCTGTTTAAAAATCTATCCCCTGAATTCGAAGAGCGTTTGATCTCGTCAGTAACGTTGGCTATTCTCTTGTGCTCGCTACGTGTTTGCTTGTTTGTCAGATTGATACCACAGAATGAATTTGGCTTTGATGCCTGACCAAATGATCCGCATCTAATCGCTTACAACGTGCAGGATTCACAAGGAGCAAATCGAAAAGTGGCAGGAGGAGATCAAGGACCTGCAGTCGCGTCACGCCGCCAATGAAGCAGCTGCAGCACTTCTTGGAAACGCTCATCACTTGCTTCGTAGTTCGCCGCAGCAATTCTCCATCCACGCCACAAGCATATTGAAGGACTCTGAGGTAAAATCTTTCAAAAGCAAGCCCGAGATGTTTGCTTGTGCAATGCCAAATGCTCATCGAATCAATGACTTGATCCAACAGGCTGCTGTATGAAGCATGCAGGGAAACAATTCCATAAAAGGAAAGCATAGCAAATTTATCCTTCCGATACCGTGTAGTGTGTTGGAACCTTTGGATGATTCCCTTTTCTTCTTGCTTTGTAAAGCATTGGTTTGGAGCAGCGTTGGAGGTTGGCTTGAGGTAATCAGGATTTGGTATTTTGACAATTAAAATGTGGCAAGATTAGTGCAACTTCTCTCATCAAATATACCTTCTCTTTAATGTGACAATGAGTATGAAAGATATTGTCTCATTGTTCTCCATCCTCCTTCACTTCGCCATTCAAAGCATACCTACTCCAGTGGCACTGGCAATGATGCTCAACAACAAGCAAAGACCGTTGCACAAGCAAAATGTGCAAGAGAGAGAAAAATAGAAATAAGAGACGGAAAGGGAGAAGGGATACCAATGTAGTGGCATCACATATAGATGGAAGACGCATAGGCAATAGGTAAGATGTGTAGAAGTGATGCATGTGGAAGAAGGATTAGTAAGATGGTGGCGTGGTTTTTGAATGATGGTTAGGAAAGTAGAGGAAACGAGAGAAGTAGAGGAGGGTGGGGGAGCTCCAACAATGTTCACATGAGTAGAAGAAAAAGGTTAATGGGTAAAAGAAAATGACACTAAGCCCCATGGCTAAGTTGAATAGCCCATAAACACACCTCAACATCACAATGCCCATAAACTCATCAACCCTGCAACTAGGAACCACACCTAAGCCATAGCCAATGGCACATGCTTTTGGCAAGCCTATGCATGTCACTAAAGCCTCATCAAGCCATAGACCTCATAAACCACTCGACTACAGGCCAAACTTTCATCTTCTTACAACCACACCTAAGCCATAGCCAATGACACTTGTGTTTGGCCGGCCTTACATGTCACTTGAACCTTCATCAAGCCCACTCAGGCCATTATTGATAATAAGCCTCATGGCCAAGTTGAACAACCACAAATAAACTCTAGCCAATGCCCATAAAGATACAGGGTAAAGGAAATTCCCCTACAATAACATAGAGATGTTGACATCCTCTCAAATTTTGAAGCGCAATTGAACACCAAAATCAATCCATAGAAGTGGAGGAATTCCTCCTCAATTGTACCCTATGTAAAAAAGTTGCCCCGTTGAATTACCCACGCCCAAAAAGTAGCATGTATTGAAGCACCTCTACAAGGGTTCCCTCAACGGTCTACACTCCACTTAACGTCCATCAATTGCTCCTCCAAAAATGAATTGTACTTGGTTGAAAAAACAGAGAGGAGCAACGGCAGCCAAGATGATGAAACCCCACAAGAAGAGTTCAAGAGAGGATAAGCTGATACATCATGACTCCTACTCAATTGCAGAGAAGCACGAAGATCTGCCTTGCCATGATTGATTCGTACCATGTTTTTCACTCCTTCCACACGAGAATCACGGCCACGTCAGCTGCAGCAAATGCTCTTACCAGAAAATCATACTTTTTTTTTTCAGTTATCCTTCAATGTAATGGAGAATAAAATAAAAGAAGTGAATTTTCAGTTTTCCAAAAAAAAAGGACACGAAAATACCAATAAACCAAATTAACATTTCTCTAATGTTGGAAGCCTCCCTGAAATTTGTTGCCGATCATACAAGTTGATGGCAATAGGATGTTCCACTCCCAGGAAAGATGACCCGATCATATGTACTGGTGAATTTCCCACGCATAAATTTACTTCAGACCGGAACCGATATGCCCTTGCTTGTCAAATCATCAAGAATGTCATTAAATGCTTGACATAACCCAGCAATCTGCCCAAAAAAGACAAAAGAATAAGCAAATCTCATAAACACTGATGTCAGCACAACAGGAACCATTAGTGCAAGCTATATTCCTTATGTAATGAGAAATTTCAAGATTCAAGGCAAACGGCAAATGCTTAGAGGTCACTCAAGCAATCAGTACATCACAATAACGAAAATTCATATTCACCTAGAAGAAACTCTATACTTCAATATCTTCCAAGTTAATTCATATCCTTGATGTTCCAGCGGGCTCATAAGACATCATCATTGGGGAAGCACTTCTCAAGGTCTCCATAAATGGAGCAGCGGTGAACTCAGCATAGCTTGACAAAATCCACTTTCACAAGGTGGGGAACACGTTCATCTTAGTCCTTTAAAGTCTCGAGTGTGAGTAGGGCTTCAGCGGTGACACTAGTACATTCAAACTACACCTTTATGTGAGGAACGATGTGCTTATGGAAGACTAAAGGTTGGGTCTCTTCAGATTACCCAATGGTTATGTCGTTGACATTTCAGCATAGATGAGCTACACAACTAGGGCCCTCACCCAAATAGAACTCCTCAGGCAACACAACAGGTATCAGGACCTAAGGTTTCGAAGAGGTCAGTTAGTTCATGATCAACGCATGCACCTTCTGTAGCAGGGGTAGTGTTATGAACCTCAGGCGTCTATTCAGAGGAATCATTATTCATAAACTCTAGCAGATTCAATATCTACAAACAAGAGCATTAGCAGGGTAATGAGATGTTGGACTGTTCAACAAAGAATTAGCCTATGGACAAACAACCAACAGGAAAATTAATGGATGGGTCAATTTTTAAAGGCTCATGAAATAGAAAGGAATCCAGAATAAGAAATTGTCACTTCAGCTTGACCAACTTAGCCGGGGTGATAGTAGAAGGTTTCAGTGAGTTACCTCTCAAATCTGATGATTAGCATAAGCTTGTTGTTCAACAAAGGGGTTAAGAATGAAGAACAGTAGGTTGAACTGCCCATGGGTGACAAGTCAGTAGAAGCAGTGGATCAGGGCTTACCAAACTAAGGAAAATTCATACAGGAAAGAGAAAAGGTGGAATAGAATGAAATCCTCCACAACAAATTGTTGCTTATTGACTTAGTCAGGGTAATAGTAGAAGATTTGAGTGGGTTACCTCCCTCATTTACGAAGATAAGCATAGGTTTGTTGTTCATAGAGGAGGTTGAGAATGAAGAGGTGTAGATTGGCCTGTCCTTGGACCGTGAAGGTGCCCTCCTCCCTTCAAATCTGATCCCCCTGGGGGCGTACTGACATTGGTGTTTGCCTTGCCAAATCCGGCTTGAAGTGACTTGACCTCGTGGCTGAAGTCGCTTAACCTCGAGGCAGTATTGGCTTGACCTCGGGCAGAGTCTTGTTAAGGGTGTTACTTTTGGGGTTGTGTTGACATTGGTGTTTGCCTTGTGGTTTGGTGAAATCATACTAACATTGGTGTTTACCTTGACGGACTCGACTGGAATTGGCTTGACCTCTTGGTTGAAGTGGCTTGACCTCAGGACGCTATTGGCTTAACCTCAGACGGGGTCTTGTTAAGGGTGCTACTTTTGGGGTTGTGTTGGTGGTTGTGTTGACATTGGTGTTTGTCTCGTGGTTTGGTGAAAATCCCATTATTTACTCTAATGGAGCCAGTAAAAACAATTTGAGTGAGCTAAGACTCAACAAGAGATCCTTGAATAAGGCACTTCAAAAGAAGTGAAATAAAAATAGATCACGGCTTTCTGAACTGAGGAAAAATTGTATAAGAAAGAAGTCTAAATCAAAGAAAGAGCTTGCAATGAAGAAGCCCAAATAGAAGAAGATGGAAGGCACGAGAAGGTATATGTAAAAACTCTGTAACGTGGTGACCCCTTTTATAGCCTTGAAAAATTTATGAAAGATGCAAGGATAGGAACCCAAACATCTTCTTGGAAAGAAGTGGAATCAATGAGTTGATTCTCCATTAATGACAAATATCAAGAAATCTTTTCACAGTGAATTCCACATCATTCACATAGAAATCAATGTAAGAGGGGAGTATCTACCATGAGTAAAATTACCAGAGGGCCCACATGACACGGTGATGGAACCATGCACATAACTGTCCCCACAATTACATGTCAACTTCTCATGGAGGAGGCACACATGCTAAGTCCTATAAACAGGGACCAGGGGTCCAGTTTGGTGAGAAACTAATTTCACCGATGGATATTCTCAATCGCAACTAACCAGCTCCAACACTACTGCAGACTCAAAGTCAACTCCACTTCAGACCCAAAGTCATCTCCTCTTCAAGCTGATGAACTTAGTACATCTCAATTGTAGTCTTTCTAGGGGCTTCACACCTTATCTAGCCTTACACTTCAACTAAACTTCAATTAACTAGGATGAACCGCAAATACTTCCAACAATCTGGTAGACCTGGACTATAGTTCAATAAAAATTATATTTCCTTCTCTAATCAGACCTTGTATGAGGCCGGCACTGACACATGTCACTAGGACTATATCTGTTGTAATCATATACCATAACATTAAAAATTTACAGATAACAACAATCTAGAGATCAGTGAACTTGGAAAGGCCAGTTGTGTCCATTATGGTTTTGATAACACAATACGCATGAAAGCTCAAGTCTGGAAAGTAACTATACTATTGATATTAGCATGAAGGTTCTGCAATTGGATTAGCAATTTACAGCCAATACTCACCTGTTGATCCCATTGTTGCAACTCCTCAGTATCATCCTCAAAATGAATGACAGCTTCGACCTGGAATAGAAAACATGGAATTCCATTTTTTTTATAGCAACATTCAAAAATCTGGATAAACAAGAAACCTCATTTGATTTGATTATTCTACAAGTTGGTAGCTAATTCTATATTAGCTTTAGCTATTTGGGGTCACAAAAAATATTTCAGTGGAAAACTTTTTTCTCATTTTCCATTTTTTAGCTTCACGAAAATCATGATCAACAAAAAAATGTGTTTGACCTCCTAAAAACATGATCGAGAGAACTGATCAACGAGAGAACAAACTCTCCCCAATTGTATGCTCCTATTCCACATTAGTAACTCATGGTTGCCCACTTGCCTGCTGAGACAGAGCTGAGATTGAGCCACGTAGCCCATGGAGAGCATCACCCTCCATCACACATTGGGATTATATTGCCCATTGTCCACCATCGCCCGGCAAAAGGGTTGTCGGTCATGCATGATCTATATTTGTGTCAATCTATCACGCAGATCTATCCCACCACCTTTAGTTCCATCATGGCCATCGAATGAGCCAGCTAGCACTTACCATCACCCTTTGAGACCATCACCCCATTGTTGGTCATGCCAAAATCAGGTCAGGCTCGGGAAGTACGAGAGGAATGGAAAATATGTACTTGCATCATGCCAAGCAACAGAAAATAAATTAAATAAATTTTCGTTGTAAACATTTTTGTCCAAAATTACATCTTTTTTCTAAAGAAGATTTTCCAACATAAAATGGGTAGTAGCCATTCTTCTCGAGCTATTCTTATCTGCATCACATCATGCTAATAAATCTCAATGCTACTCCTAATATGCAGCTTATTCATGTGATGTTATGGAGAAAGATTTTCACCTCATCCTCAAATTAAATGATAAAAGAGTCACTTACTTGGTCAATTGATCCCTTCATCCTATCCTCATAGATCATCCTTGCTGCAATCTTTTCAGCCTATCAAAAATAAACAAATATGAGAATTAATTTCCGAAATTAGTCATACTTGTTGCTAACAGGAATTTGGCAACATGCAAGAATGAAGAAGCTAGTAGAAAGAAAACAAGACAAAAGAAAACTCCAAATGTAGAATTTCCTGAAGATTGCACAGCAAAGCCATACAGATCAAGGGGAAAAACAAAAGGTTAAAAAAAAAAAATCAAACATCATATAAAGATGCACACAACTTTACCAAGCCAACAAGGGACAGTGCTGGTTTGGGGCCGAGGATGTAAAGATTAGAGTTTCAATCTCCTCTTAGTGCAAGCATATGCCTTTTTTGAAAAGAATATAATAATTCCCCTAAATCCCATCATGGATCCTTGTCCTGGCATTAACTTCATTTATTAAGCAAACACAGTTTTCATGGCAATGGTTGCGAGAAACAATTTCATCCCTCTTCTTTCTGATGATAAGAATTCAACCCTATAGATGTTAGATTGCTACAAACTTCACGAAAAAAAGAATACTATCCTATAGATCGTAGATTGCTGCAAACTTCAGGAAAAATAAAAATAGCAAAGTATTACAAAGCATCGTCACACTGCAATTTGGCATTAGGTTCAGGTAGTGACTGCTCCATAAAATAATGGGAACACATTATCCAGCGAGGGATATCCAGAAGATAGTGTTCAAAGCGGCCAATGTACTCCAAATTCTTTCACATTAATGCAAGAGCCAAGAAATTCAGTAAGGGAGGAGAATATAATGTCAATATTTTTTTTACATTAGCATATGAAGAAAGCAAAAGAAATAAAAAGATATAGTAAAAGGAAAAAGATTGACTGGTATTTTTTGGTTGGGGTGAAGAGTGGAAGGAAACATATATTAGAAAGAAAATGAAACAAGATATTATAGAAGTCTGCTAGTTGCTCTGACCAACTTAAACCTCAGAAAATTTGACTAGAGGAGAACAGATTGAGATAAATTCAGTCAGGTTGAGAAAAGTGATTGGTTCAATTCAAACAAAATTATTATAGCTTAATTAGAGTGGGTGGAGAGTCTGGTTAGGTCCAGTGGCAACATGCCCATCCAAGAAAGTAGATTGAGATGGAGAATGATTGATGTTGAGATTGTGTCCCATGCGACAAGAAGTTTGAACCTACATATTTGTGAAACAATGTAGCAAGCCTTCAAATATTTCACCTAAAGTCTCCTTCCCATGGGACTTTGATACCCTTTTGCAATCTCGAAGTGAGTGCTTGTCAAATAAAGATTCGCCACGTGGTTAAGTTGTCCAGGTGGATCCAGTTCTCCTTGTACCCATTTCAATGGTTGATTGGGCCTTGCTTGAGCATATATCGGCTTCTCTATGGTTAGGTTAAGAGCTCAAGGAATTTTAATATTCTTTTACTATGTGATTTCTCTCTCCCTAATGTTCTCCAGTTGGGCTCTCACCTACCAGTTGTAGAAACTTCTATTGCCACTTCAGTAAATGCTTATGTTTCTCAGTATTTATTCAAACTTGGTTCAATTTTTTCCCTCTGATCACACTTTCTGCAAGCATCTATCCACATTTTACGTTCCCAATTTTCTCCAGAACTACATTAACTTAAGTCAACCCGCCTTCCAAACCAACTGAATCTAACTCAGTGGGAATGCTTTGTTTAAGTTCCTCTTGTCCTGATAGAACAGTTAGGACCCTTTTAAGGCTGTACATCACAACTAACCTAGGCTAAACAATGAAGCTCAGTAGAGAACAGGACTTATCCAACGCTTGATGCAAAACTTGACAAAAATAAGATAATAGCGAATTTCTAGCTTTAGCACACATCTTCCCCAACTGATAGAGCCTATGTTCCTCCAAGTAGCAAACTATTTTTGAAGGTTCCTAGATGCTTGAATTTGATTTCCACTTCATCAGCTTATAATCTAATTAGTAAATATTTAGAACCTGACTATTGGCTCTTCTCTGTAAATTCATAGCATCATCTCATATTTCTAGATGAATATTATTCTGTAGATAAAAAAAAGTTACTGATAGGATTTTCCAATAAGGATACCGAGTCAGATTCACCTGGGATGTCCGGACATATTGCCCCCAAACTGGATAAGAAGTAAAGGGTATCTCAACTTCCATAAAGAAAGAAGAGAGTTTTTCTTTGTTACACCCATATTGGTTGACACCCACCTAGTGGGACTTATCTTGCACATTGCTCAACATCTCCACAGACGCACTAAGGAAGAACAATACTATGCCAAAAATTCACATTAATTGAATTTTTAAATATTTTTTAGTAATTTCTAAAAAATAAATTCATTCATCTTAAAAAAAAGGGCTCGACAAGACACCTCATTCCATGAACTTGGGTTGGGTCATCCCTTAAAGCTTTTTGGATCATGCCTTGCACGACCCAAATTAGTGCAGACCATGCCCAACCCAATCAACCTCTCAAAAAGCATGTTAGGCCCAATATTAGCACGACCCATTGAAACCTCTATCTACATCTGAGCCCTCAATGGCTCAACCCATTATACCCCATGTTAATGCTTTTAAATTTGCCAAAAAAAACTTCACCAACTAGCAATTACCTTTTAGAAGAAACTTACCGCTTCTAAGCACCCAAAAAAAAAGCAATTTGTATTTTTACCAGTATGACTCTTGAAGCCCAAGGCATAGGCCTTAGAGGAATCAAGTGATGAATCAATCCGAAGTGAAACAAGTTAATATCATCCACCAAGCATCAAATTGTATCAAGTTGCTCACATTTTGATTATAGGTGACTTACAAAATCGCTTTCCTGAGCCCAAAGTTGAAATCTTTTAATCATTACACCTTGGAAAAACTTCAAATTGACTCAAAGATACCTTCAAGCACCATGCTTCCCAACCTTTCCATTTTTACACAGCAACACCTTGAAGCTAATCTCTCAATCAACTAAAAACAATTTTCGCTTCCTTCACGAGCATCTGACTCTACCTTACAAAGGTAGATAAGTGAACAACACCCTACTGCTAGAGAAGGAGAATGCAGCCCAATTGTAAAAGAACGCTAGCTGGTTAAAATGGGCAAACTCATGTTCCAGAGCTACCCACTACACCATGAAAATGAACACTTATCTGGACAGCAGTTGCAGTTAGACTTTTGATAATCAAGTCATGCAGATGAAAAGCCATTAAATCTCTAATTGTTGCCAAGAACTCAACTGAATTGCCATTGAAGCATGTCAAGGAAATAGACAGGGACATCAAACATTACAAGAAGTCCATCTACTTTATGACTGAATTGCTCAATTTCACTAAGAACTCCTTTGACTTTGGATAGTTAGTCTATTTGGACTTATATTGTTAAGGCTTCATGACTTCTAGAGGGTATTGTTCCCCTCAAATACAAGAAGGTTGTCCATGATGAGCAAATTAAAAGGTAGGCTGGTCTACTGGAAAGGACCTTTTCCAAAATAGAAAGTCAAGTTCTTGATAGAACAAGAAAAAAGGAAAGGAAAAAAAAATTCAAGAAATCCCAGGACTGGCTCCTTAATCTGTAAGGACCATTTTGCTTGCAGCTTTTCCTTCCTGCAGATCTATGGATCTATGTATAACGATCTAGAAAACATTCTTACTTTAAATGCTCGGAGTTGTCTTCCTTACAACTCTTTGATGTGTGTGAATCACGCATATGTTTTGATCTTATTCAGCATACATTTATTACATTACATAAGCATATTTTACATAAGCTTCTAGCTTTTGCATTCATTTTATCTTTTTAGTTCGGATGACTGCCCTTTGTGTGTTTTATTGACAGGACATGAAGATCTTAGCATTGGAGCAAGTTTGGAGGTGCAAAGTAAAACAAACAGCATTACAGCATAATCCATGGCCAACCTGTGGTAGCCACGACAGCCGTGGACCATCCAGGAAGTTAGATTGACAGTAAAACATTAGCCGGAGGAAGCAACAAAAACCACGGCCAACCTAATATAGCCACCATGGTCGTGGTCCATTCTGAGAATCGATGAGAAAGCTTCCAACACAATCCACGCCCTGCCCGTGCCACGTTCCACAGTCGTGGATCATTAGGGTTTCAAGATGGCACCTCCCCTTGTTTTTAGGAAATTATGTTAGCCTCCCTTATTTATAGAAAATTCTGTTAGTTGTCCTTTATTTTTAGGAAATTGTATTAGGATTTGTCCTAGTGTTTAGGAAACTCTAACAAGGTTCTGAAACTATAAAAGAGGACAAGGGAAGGAGGCTACAGGAATTGACGGAGGATTAGGGAATCTCCCAATCCAATGACAAAGAATCAAGGAGGAGGCCGCTTCAAGGACATCAAAGGAGTTACGACGTCAATGATTGATATTTCTAACATTATGGAGTATTTTTTTTAATTCTAGGACTATGAAGTAATCCGATTTTAAGTTGACGATTAATGTTTGTGATTTCTCTTTTATTAATGATCTGTTCGATTCTTGATTTAGTTTTAATATGCTTAACTATTGATGTATTAGCATACAATGGCATATATTAGAGATTAGGGGATGAACTGAGAGGTGAACTTTAATTTCGAATCTAGTATACAAATAACCAAATTGTCTATTACTATGCTTAACAAGCAACAAAAATATAAAATTGAAACATGGTTACTATGTTACAGAATTTTCATGCAAGTCCTGCTAGCATTATTTTACATTAGTGATGTGATCAAATCTATCTAAACAGCACACCATAACCAGTTTGGTTGTATGATTATCCAACAATTTATTGCATGATCAATATTTACTAAGAAGTGGATTTAATGTTGTAGGTGAAGCCAGATATTATTTCATTTTCTTATGATTGAAGTATCATGACACCACACTAACAGAAGAAACAAGAGGGTATATGCTATGGACCATACTAACAGAAGAAACAAGAGAATATCTGCTAATGGAAGTGAGGAAAACGAGAAACAAGATACTCGAGAAAACAAGCCCAAAACATTGGCCACGAAAGATAAGTACTAGCAAGATAAGTTCGTCAAATGTTAATAAGCAAAACATTCCTATAAAGTATAAAAGAAGATAAATGTTTATTATGAAATGGAACAAAGCTATCTAACAGCCAAAGGATCTACATCATGAAAATTGAAAGTACTAAATCTACATAGACGCACCTTTTGTGGAGGAATTCCTAATAAAGCTCCTAATTCCTCAAAACTGTTCACGGAAGAAAAAGGACAATTGAAAATTAAACAATGAGAATAAGGACTACAGAATACATGTTCCCTCCTTTTCAAACCTTATATTTGTATATAATTTGCTGGCACTCAGGAGATTGTGCTCAATCATTGCCCGATCTAACACAGTAAAGTTATCTGGTAAAAGGGCTTTCTGGTTGACAAGAAAGACAACATCACCATATCAAGAAACTAGATGAGAAACATGAAAGAAACAAATGATGAGCAAAATATGATTTACCTGATGTGCTTTCAGCTCCTCAGCAAAAGCATCAATTTCTGGTTTCCTCAAAATTCTCTCAAGATTCACCTAAATATAATCACAAGAATGAAACTGTAAATATTGAAATGCTGAGAGAGCATAGCTAATAGTGAGATTCACAAGAAAAAATAGACAAATTACCTTCTGGAGAATGGGATAAATTTTCAGCTTTGAGCACCTCTCATCCTGAAAAGGTAACAGAGAAATTATTTTTACAATAATACCAATACTTTGATCCACAAGAGGCTGCCTTTGTTTAAAGCTTCTACTAAGCTTGTAGAGTATGTTGTCAACATGAAAGGTGAGAAACTCTTTGAATTATATTGCAAAACTTTATTTCTTCTAGAATTCTGATATATAGGAACTTTATTGGATGTATAGTAAAAAATAATCAACAAGATAATCAACTGGGCGAGGCTCCAAGTTCTTGGTTCATTGGTCAAATAAGTGGGTCAATTGGATCAGCCAGTGCAAATCAGTTTACTTATAGACACATTAACTTTTACATATTTATTCTTCACAAAAACAAAACAAGATATTACTAATTGAAATAGTTAAAATTTTAAACAAGTAATTATAAATTTTTTAATAAAATATCAATTGATCATTGCTTTAATGATAATGATAAACAATAGTTCCAAATATATAAAAATTATGAATATGATAAAGAACTAATATTCATGAAATTAAAATTATAATACATTATTTTGAATAATTTTAATACAAATTAAAATTTTAAAATACAAATACTAATTTTAACTTAAATAAAAATGTGAATATTAATTAAATCTACATTTCCCATGAAAAATAAATTTCACATTTATATTAATCAATTAAAACATACATTGATGACTAATTAATCAATTAAAATGACACATTTCTGCATTTTTGAAATGGCAAGTACCAAAATCAATGATTTTATAAAGATAGCATAGCATCATTGCAATTAAATATATTTTTAAATAGAAAAGAGAAATATTATAAAATAACACTAAAATCATTTTCCACAGACAATTAAAAAATTTAAAGAGAAAAATAACATAAATAGCAAAACTATTGAAGTAAACAAAAAATACCTCACTAATTCAACTAGACAACGAAAGTATTAAGTACAATAAATATGGATCATTAATTATCAATTATATAAAATAAACCTAACTCAGATATGCCTTATAAATTTATTGTGGAAAAAGGAGAAATTTGTTGATCTACTTCTTACATAATGGCATTGTTATTATTTGTAGAATATTTTTGCTTCTTTATATGACTACAACTCTTAATTAGCTAATTAGCCTCATAGAAGATCTTTGAGGATATGAGCAGTTATCAGACTCTTTATATATATATATATATATATTGTGAGTTAATATAATTTAATTTCCACCCAAAATAAAACGATTTTGGTAGCATATATTACCATGCCAATACAATTTTGATACTTTTTAAATTGAATTATTAAAAGGGAAGCCCGGTGCACGAAACTCCCTCCAATGCAAGGTCCCAGAGAAGGGTCTATTGTACACAGTCTTATCTTGCTTTGCAAGAGGCTGTTTCGAAATTTGAACTTGTGACCTCTAGATCACACGGCAACAACTTTACCATTGCGCCAACGTTGTTTTTAATTGAATTATTAATAATATGATTAATTTTAATTAGTATAAATTGTATCTTTTAATAAACTTTTTATTAAAATTAGTTGTTTATTTAATAATTAATTACATTACTAATAAAAATTTGGTCTTCTATTTATATTTCTTAATTAATTTGATCAGCTCAGTCTTTAAAATTAAAAATGCTTATAACTAATTAGGTTTTAGTCTTTTTTAACTTTGGTCACTTCTAAATTATATAATTCAGATTTATATTTATAATGTACACTGAGCAATAAGGAAATGAGATATTCCCCACTTGTCTATACATTAGGACATTATTTACTTTTGAATTTTGTTAAGGATGTAATTTTATTTGAAATGAATGTAATGGGTTATATAATTGTGTTTACGATTTATTCCTAAGCATTAGATTAATTAGCCAATTAATAATATAACTAGGTATAAAAAAATAATTACAAAACTTCTAATTATTAACATTTATTGATTTTACCTATTACAAATATAAAATTAATTATATTAGTTACATGATTAATTTGTGATATTCAGATTAATATTAGATAAATCTTTTAAATAATGATATCATCATTAAAAGTGAAATAAATTAGTAATATATATTATATATTTATTTTTGTATAAATATTTAGTCAATTAAATTTAGTGATAAATTAGACAATATCAAAAATTAATAATGAATTAAATTACACAATACCAAAGATTAATGATGTTACATGCTATAAACAGCAAAATAAATTAGATTACTTGCTTCGCTTAGTATTAATATTTATTAATCTTAGTTGATATAAACTATAACAAATAATTAGATTATTTACATGATTAATTAGTAATTTTCATATTTTTATATTTGATTAATATTTTACCTAATGCATCATCTCCTAATATGGAAATAAATCTAAATATTAATCCTATTGAATAGTCATTTATTTGCTTAATAAGAGAAATAATATCATCAACTATATAGTTATTTAGCAACAACAATATTCAATTACAATTGCATTAATAATCTAACAAATTAGATTATTGATTAATCAATCTAATAATCTGATTTTTTATTTAATTTTTGCTAACAATTTTTTTTTGCTTGAAATTCAAGATACTGATATTGAATGAAAAATAAGATGCATCATTCCAAGATTATGATCTTTCTTATCTGGTATATTAAAGAATTTAATTTTTTTTATTTTGGGCTTACTGGTATGACTTTTGGGGTTATATGTCGCATGCTACCAGTGAATCACTTATAAAAACAATATTTGAACCACTGGAAAGCACTAAACATGAAAATGACTATCAATATCTCTATGAACTATCAACAAAACAAGATATTTAATACATAATCAGCTGATTTTCAGAAATGGAGAAAAAAATACATGGAAAACAAATTAGTCAACCAATAACTGTGGCAAGGTAATGTGCGGTGATGTAAATTTAATATAGGTGCCTGTATACCTTGTACAGGGTAGCAAGAACACGGGATCGCTGAGGTCCAGCAGCAGCCAATATTGTGCACGTCACAGCAGCGCTAAGAGCTTGTTCCAGTGCATCCTCATCGATCTCCCTGTGCTCCAAAAAATTAACAACTCAACACCCCATGAAATATCAAATATGTGCAATAAAAAAAACAAGAATGGAAAAAAAATGATGAGACTTCAGATCATGAAACTTGAAACAACTTCTACCATTTCAAACCCTTGAATAAAATAGGCCTTGTTCACCTCTATTGTATGCTAGGTTTCATGAGAGCAACACACCAGGTGAACCGTCCGTATTTATATAATGCCACTATCTTTCCAGAAGAATTCAATTATACATGCAGAAAGAACAGTTATATCATTGAAACAAAGTGCTCATTACTCCAGTAAACCTTCCTCTTAGAAATTGAATGGAAATCATAAATATTAAAATTGCTAAGAACTAAGACAACAAGTTAACAGGTAGAATAGCTCTGATAATTAGGAGATACAAATTAATATGAAAAGCAAATAATAACATAAAGTATAAAACAGGAAGCCCGTATATCATAGTTTCAAAGTAGCTGATGCCTGTAAATCAGCTGAAAAAAAAAGAGACAAAAATGATACCTACTAATTTGACAGTAAATGCAATTTTCTACTGCAAAAATTTCAATCTACAATATTACAATTAAACTTACTCATCACCAATTTGCCGTTTCTCAATCTGGGAAATATCATAATAGCGAAGTGCAGCTTCCAAAAACTTTCTCTTCAAATCCAGTATCCTAGCATAACAAACCTTTCAATCAAAAAAATACATAAATTTGTTAGAATTAACCATCAGATATCCAGTGGATGAATAAGGGGGGAAAACTATTCATACTTGGTTTACCTTGTACTGTAAGTTCAGCACTTCATGCTGACTATTGCTGACTAGGAAAGAAGCTTTGTTAATAAAAGCCTCAGCATTAACAGCATCATCATCCTAAAACATTTCATCAGAATTAAACAATATATAAATATTCCATGGCAAAAATCAGAGGAGCACCCATCTTTTTCTACAAGATGCCGTTTTTTATTTATCATCAGAAGGTGCCCCTGCTACAATGTCATGCCAAAAACACCAAATGTTGGTTCATTGAGTCATTATTTGGATAACCCGATTCAGCATGATCTACAGTTAGATCACATTGAAATTTGTCCCTGACCGTTCATCTTTCATCCCACTAATGCGATTGCTTTTCTATCAACTCCTCCATCGATGAACCCCGAAAGGCAACTCTGCAATGCACTGTCGACCTCCTACTCCTTCGTCAGCTCACCCATCGAAGGGTGACTCTATGATTCAACAATGCATTCACTTCCACAACACCCACTCAATCCTAGCTTGTGCCTTCACAGTCGTCCACCCCAACCTTCCACCTCCTCTTCCCCTCTCCCACACGCCACACTCTAATTGATGCACCACCAAACCCCAGGCTCAACGAGGCACCGGCTCCTTCATTGACTAACACAATAAAGCATTGGTTACTCAGCACTGTCCACCACCTTCCCTCTGCCTTTGTTGTCCATCTTCCTCTGAGCACAATAAACATAATCGGCATAGGGCATTAGTTAATATCGTCACCATAATGATCTTGTGATTCTACTAACATTGATTATCTTCAATAGTTGAATCTGATTAGTTTTCTTAAATCTATCCAATTATTAGTTTTGACATAATGAACTAGGTTTAATTGTGGCTCTATGCATGACTACTAGTGACTACTAAGTTATTGCATAAGAGACATGCATCTAAGCCTCCACAATTAGGTGAAGTATCGCACTCAGTAAGCACTCGATAATTGTGTAGGAAGCTTTTGCATTGTTTTTTTTTAACTATTTTTTAATAATTATAGTTGAACAAGAATCATTCAATGATACATCAAGCGGTTCGACACATTCTCAAATTTCATACCACATGTGAGGAACTAGCTTCCTAGATCATGTGAGAGTTTCTCAGCCTTTCTACTAGAGTTCAGCAAAACATACTATTGCAATCTACAAGGCTTCAAGAATGTCATATTATTGTTTTGAGAGCTCTTTTGGTAATTTTGTTGAATTACCTAATATCTCATTTTCTCGATCTATTGTAATGATATAAAAAACTACATGAAATGATTGATAAGGTAACCGTGACGTAGTTATATAAAATATCAATTATATTTGCTCAAAAGTTATATAACTATTCGAATATAATATCATGCAACAAGAACTATAAATAAATCCTCAAAATTGAGATAAAACCAACGGGAAGTTACTTCTCAATTAGTGAGCTTGTTGTAAGGTAAGTAGGTAACACCTTAGTTTTAATTGTAAATAAGAAATTATTCCTTATATGCCATTAACACTCTAGCTAGGTCATATATGAAGTTATATTGTTGAAATTTGTTCTAAATTAGCTTTTATTAGTGTCACATTGATGTATATATTTCTTCCTATAACATAGATTTGATATACCAACAATTTGGAGACATGTCTATTTTCATTAGGCCAAAGAAATTATTCTAATTTTGCTCTGAGTTTCATGCACAAAGCCATATTTAGATGAGTTGTAAGTACAAACAGTGTTTCTGCCATTTTCATTTATTTACTCTGATTACTTGATATATAACATTAACCTTATCAATAGTCCAATTTGTTGTTGACTACAACTTCTAAGCAACTCTCTCTCTTGCATGATGGGATTGATAATTTATCCAACGGCCAAGGCCAGAAATAGACCTTCAAAACCAATAGATGCCCACTACGGGAAGCATTGTGAGTATTCTTATCATTGGCAATATTTGATCTTTGAAATTGTTCGAGGACAACAAACTTACATTATCTAACTTCATAGGGTTGATTGATGACACTAAGTATGGAATGATCTTGGATTATGTAGTATGTAATATTATTGTTTCAATTTGTTATTTCAATGTGAACTGTAAGAAATTTGAATATGAATAAGTTTATTGTAAAAGTTCCAATGTGGATGTATGTGTAAATTGGACAGATTGGATCAAACTGATTTTGATTTAAGTGTTGCATTTGCTTTTAAGGTATAATGTATACTTTGCTAGGTGCATGTGTATCTTTGCAAATTATTGTAATTATGTAACTTTTTCACTATGCCTCTATATATGTTGTTATTTTTTATTTTCTAGTGGAACTGGACAGGACACTTAATAAATATGTTGCTATTTTTTTATTTTCTAGAGGAACCGGACGCTTAATAAATATCAGTTCTTTTAGTCTATTGCAGTTAAGGTGTGGCATTTGATTTTAATGTGGGCTTAAGGCAGAGTATTGACAAAATTTAACGAATAAGAAATTGGATAGGTTCACCAACACTGTCAAGTTTGCAAAATATGATTGTTTTTGGCCTATTTGATATGTTTGAAGTTGTTATATTTACTAATCCCATGCATATGAAGGGTGCAATATTGACAATATTTAATAAATATATTTTTCTTATGGAACTGAACGGTTGCACCAAATCTACACATTTCCAGTTTTTAGTTATTAGGCTAATCTTTACAAATAACATTGAGTCGTTTAATACCATTAAACTGTTATTTTATATGATAATTTGCAAATAACATCGACTTGTTCATATGATGTGTAAAAACTTGAAGCAAACTCCATACAAGAGTCCAAATTATGCACAAAATAAAATTGTTCATGTGGCATCCCACAAAAATGACAATTATGCCCGAAACAAGTGCACCTAGAACATCTTTTCTAAATTTTCCCAGTGTCCTATACGCATCTTTTTAATCTTTATGGTCGTATGCAACGCATAAGTCAAGAAAATATTGGGATGCATACAACCAATAGCACACATGGTATGTTAATATAGGAACCTATGAACAGGGGTTGAGTGATCCTACTATGCATCTTCATACAACATTTCATCATCCTCGACAGGTACATAGACCATTTCATCATCCTCATCCTCATCCACAATTTCACCAGTCATTTATTCATCGCCTTAATATGCATTGTAAAGGTGAAATGAACAAGTTTGAATTTGTCCTTAATGTATCTCATTTTCTTGTGGTTAACTAACCATTTCTATCATTGTAGCTTGCTTAGACAATGAACAAAAGAAACTATCTTGCTTAATTATCAAGATATGATAAATTTTTTGCATCATTTGTTGACTCTCTCAAACAGAGAGGGCAACAATAACACTTTCTAGATAACGATATATTGTAATTGTAATTCATAGAAAAATTAAAATCAAGACTATTTCACAAAAATTGTTCCATTTATTTGTCCATCCAAACTATTCCTGTTTGTTTATATCCATCCTAACAAAATGTAACAAATTAATTTCATTTTAAACCAATACACACAAAACATGTATACTACGATGAAATAATTCAAATATGAGAATTTCAGTCATATTAGAGTTTTATTTAAGAGAAGCATAATAAAATCAAACTATACAGTTTTATCAAATTATGTAGTGCATCATTGTTCAACTTTAATTTGTCCAATTTCTATAATCACCATATGCTTTGGGGAGAAGAAAAAATATTTACATACACTATAATAAGATAATGCTAGCATGAGAATCAATGAAAGTTTGAACTATAATTGTAAGCAAAATCATAATCTAGATAACTTCACCAAAAGGGTACAATTTCATTCTGGATTATTGAACACATATACTGTCATGAGAGAAAGCTGATATGAGTCATATGACAATTAAAACTATATGAGCAAAGTAGTTTCATCAAAATTATTTGATTTCATTCTATAGCTAATATGACTATTCTTGGGAGAAATGTTTATTGTGTATATATACTATCGTGAGAGAATGCTAGAACAAGGATTTACAAATATTTGAACTGTAATTATAAATAAAATTATAAAATTAGACAATTTCAACAAATATTTTTAGCTATGTATTGACCAATTTTCATAATGGCCATTATAGCATGCTTTAAGGAGAAATGATTATTGAGCACATATAACATCATGAAATGCTAGCATGAGCTATAACCAAGGTTTAAAATATCGAGCCGTGCGGAGGTTTTGATTCTGGACCAGAACGATACAGTCTCATACTGTAACATACCATGCCGGTATAATTACAGTATTTTTAAAATATAAAATATATTAACTACAATAAAAAATTTAATCTAAATATTTAAAAATAAAAAATAAAATATTTTTTAAAAAACAATAGGATAATTTTTTACGAGACTTTAATTAAGTCTATTTAAATTATCCCCAACTATAATTAGAAGTTGATTATTAAAACTTAATCAAAACCTAAGTTTAAAAAGAAATAAAACCTTGACTGGGCAGCACGATCGGGGGCACGCACGGCCTGCACGATGCGTCGGAGGCGTCGCCAAACCCGAGAGATTCCTCCAGACGATATCCCGACCGGAACACCGGTGCCAGTGCCAATCCGCTAGCGGAACGAAATTTTTCGCCGGAATCGTACGATACGACTCGAGATTTCAATCTTTGGCTATAACTATAAAAGTTTGAGCTATAATTATGAGTAAATTTAGAAATTTGAACAATTTCACCAAACATGTTAATTTCATACTGACGATACAACAAAGTTAGACATTTTCGGTGAAACTAACAAGTTCTATTTTATAAATTGTCACAATGGCCAATATTAATCTATTTTGATAAAATAATATATATCAAAAATCCTACGGAAACAAAACTATTGAGAGTGATTCTATCCAATTTCCAAAAGACAATACGAATTCAACTTACATAAGCTTTTAAAGTTTCAATCCTCCATCACATCTTTAACGCACCTTAATAATTCCTTTATCTTCTCTCAATGAATATCCTTCATGATAGAACATGAAAATAAATGCAAGCTTGTTTTTGGCATTGAACTGAGTTGCTTAGCAAATTAATGGTCAAAAAATTAAGTCTGTTTTTGGCATGACACAGTAAAAGAGGAGCTCTTTTGATAATAAATCAAAAAGGAGCACCCCTTTGATGTTTTAGTGAGAAATCATAAATAGAGTAATGACACCAACAAACCTCAAGATAAAGGCGAGCAATTTGGACACATTTTGAGAGCTTATAGGTATCATCAAGCATCCTGATAGTTTCAAGCATAATGATGTGATCATAAATTAGCCTACAAGACAAATAAATATTTGGAGTAAAAAATGGATTTACCTAATTCCAGAATCCAGATCAATCCCACTCAACATTTGTGCTGCTTTGGACCACTGTTGTTCAGACTCGTAGAGTTCAGCCAATTTCTCTCTGATGATCAACACCTAAGCATGATTCAAAAGTAGACAAAAGCTCTAAGACAACTTCAGTTCATTATCCAAGGTATAAAGAGAATTTCATACAAACAATGATATTCCAAAAACTAGGATTACATGAAGAAAAGAAATATGAACTACTCAAATACAGGACAAATTAACTAAATAGGTATGCACAAAAGATAACATATCATTAAAAAAAAATCATAACTTGTGTCTTCTAACAAAATAATTGGAGTCATGTATTCAAATTCAGATAAATTTAAAAAGGTTCGACTAAGATATTTGTAAATGACTTGATAAGCAAAAAATATGAACCAAAGTTATGCCTAAAAACCAATCTTTGGTCAATGTAATTAAATTGCATTAAGAATGTTTAAGTCGTTAGTTTTTTCCATATTTACAGGTAAAATGTTTTTGTTAACCCTCACCCCCTCCCAAAAAAAACAAAACACCGCAAACACCAACAAGAATCAACCAGTCCATTATGATTTTTTTTTCAATTAAGTTTTTCCCCACTTCACAAGTAAAATATTTTCTTCCCCCACACCACCAACCAAACCCGTGTTTTCTTCTCCGTTTTAACCATTGTCTTGTAAAGAATTACTGTTTATCTTTAGTATCTTCCCTCTTAATTAATATTAAAAATCATAATATTACTTTGCGCCCCCCGCCCTCAAATCCTGCCCACCACTGGTATTAAAGAATATTTTTTATGCAAATATGTCGTTTTAATGAAAATCTGTTGCAAAGATATTTCTGAAGAGATCCCATCTTCTTAGAACTTTATGTTAGAAACTCTGATGCTAGATGCATCACACACCACTTAAAAAGCTTTGGAAAAATCTGATAATCGAAGAATTAGTGCTTTAATCACGTGTTGGTTCAAGCAGACTGGTCTCTCTTTATACAATCAGTTATAGGGGCCATAATAGTACTGAAATCTTTTGTGAATTGCCTACAAAATGTTGCTAGGCCATGAAAACTTCTTACTTCTTGTAGTGTCCTAGGCAACGGGCACTCTTGGATTGCTTTTACCTTGTCATGATTTGCTTCTATCCTCTGGATGACACCACAAAACCCAAGAATACTACAGAGAAAGTCATAAAGGATTATTTCTTTAAATTTATGTAGAGCTTCACGAAGACCTCTCCTTCTCATAATTTATTACAAACATATAAGATGATACCCACGTGTCAAATCAATTTTTGAAAAGATACAAGAACCAGCCAACATATCATCAAGGCAGCGGAGAATTGGATGGTTATCTTATTGATTGCAAGACTATCAGCACGTGCCTTCTACAATCTTTCTTTGGTGTCAACAATGCAGGGACAGCATATAGGCTTAGACTTTCACGAATTAAATCCTTGGACAGCAGTTCATCCACTTACCTTTTAAATTTTGCGTGACCACTTGGATTCATCCAATAGGATGGTAGATTGGGTAATTGTGAAGCGGTATTAAATCAATAGCATGCACAATTTTACACATTGGTGAAAGCTCACCGGATAATTTACACATTTCTAGAGGAACTGAGGAAACTTTGGTAGTAGTTACTTCTTTGATTATAAGACTATATATAGAAATTTTTCGTTGCTCTACTACTGAAAATTTTTCTTAGTTAAACTGTAAAGAGAATTTGCACTATTAGCAGCATTTTTTTCCTTCTCTATTTCTTTATTTTGCAATGATTTCAATAATACTTTCTTATTATTACCCATGAAAGTATGTGTTCTCCTTGCCACAATGGTACACATCTCGATCATATAGCTAAGCTCTTCCAAGATGTCACACTAAATAAAGTCACCATAATTTTCATAAGAAAGAGAAACAAGGCAGCATTGTGTTACCGAAATAGACGTATTATCTATTCATAAGAATTCATAAGTGCTCATGTAGAAAATATAAAGACTCATCAAGATTCACATAAGAAATATAAAGGACGCATAAAGACTCATAATTGACACTTCAATTTTCCAAGCATTAGAAGTTAAAACACATTGAAATTGTAGGAAATTTATAGCTGACTTTTAATTTTCAAACTTTGACTTCAAACCTTTAGAACTGTTGGACTTTATATCATTTCCCAAATAGGCTCATCATTTTCCAAAGTATGCCAAATCAAAAGTTGGGCATTGGAATCTTTATTTTGGCATTTATAAACTTTCAATGGAGTTTGTCACTTGTCTCCATCAAACTACAAAAAGGTTCACCAGACTTCAACTAGATTCAGATCAGGGCTCATTTAATCAGTAGGGTAGAAATGTACTCTCAACCATGGTTTTCATCCTGAACCAATCAAATTCGGTTTGATATTTCCAGATTAGCAATGAAGTGCATGGATCTAATATACCATTTCATCTAACAAAATTATTTTCAAACTAATACAGTTTGATCTGAATATTAATAGAAAGAAAGGAAGAGACAATATTCATGACGACAGCCACTAAAGTTAGGAGTAGCACTAGTAGATGGTGATGATGAATAAACAAAAACTAGTACTAGTACTAGTAGTTGTTGATGATAAACGAATTCTAGAGGATAGATAGATCCTTTTAATAAAATATGTTCTGAATTAATTAGGTAAATAGCTAAAAAAACACTTAAATTCATTGCTCTCTAATAGGCAACAGTGACAAGATGTTATGTACCCGTGCAAGAGACTGAGTCCAGGCTGGGAGTTAGTTGTGTGATTCTCTTTCTCCCTCCGAAAGCCACCTTCTATAGGGAGGAAGTGGTTAAACCAAGAAAAAAAGGAAGAGTCGGTGGCAGACAGTGGTGTGGCGGTGGAGCAACATCGAAGATTAATCATGGCAGAGAGAAAGCATGAGAGAGAGGACGAGTGAGAGAGAAAGCATGAGGGGAAGAGAATGTTTTATTACTTCTTTGATGCCATTGCAAAGTGTCATTTCTCTCCTTTTATAGACTCTCAATTTCAGTGATATAATAACTTAATCTACCTATTAACAAATTCGAAGTTTATATAATATCTTTGATGCCGAACATTTCTCTCAACTAGAGCATGTTCCACGTCTCTCCTTTCAATTCCAGTCTAGACTAATTCCAAATTATTTGGTTTATAACAAAAGGAACCACAATAAAATCGAAAAACCATCAGCCACTTATTTTCCTAATCATATCAAACAATCAAATCATCTAAGTGCAGAATCGAAGATGAGGAGTCTTGACATAATACCTGTTCCTCGAAAGACACAACCCTCGGCTGAATCTGAGCTAGAGCATAATGAGCGATCTCCTTCTGGATGTCTGCCTCTAGCCTTCCCAACTCCTGAGCAAAGGTCTGGAGCAATTGCCTGGAGACCACCAGCGGAACCTCGTCCGACACCACTAACGGGTGGAGGGAAAATCCCCGAAACCGATCAAACATTGCAGAGCAAGGGTAAGTAAAAGGAGTACTTAGCTACAAGGCATTACTATGATCGATGAAACGCTTGGCTTGTGAGACGTCGTTGGAAGAGGACAGAACTGATGCAAGAATGAGCTTGTACTGTTCGATCTTTTGCCTTTGGTCCGCAATGGAAGCGGCGGTGGCGAGGGCGCTCTCCATTATCGCTCCTTTTCGAGTTCGTCTCGACCTGAGCGTAGGATGCACCGTCTCACGGGCAGGCCTCCGTGGAAGTTAGGGTTTCGTTGTTTCAACTCGACTTCGAGTGCTTCGCGTTCTTGGAACTGCAAGCAGCAAACTTTTATGGGCAAAAATAAATAAATTAATATATATATATATATATATATATCTTTATTTTAATATTATTACAATATGCGTGCAATAAATGTCAATGTTATCTAAATCAAATCACATATCCAATTTCTTGAAATATTATTCTTTGCCTCTTAGTCCATCAATCAAGTTCAACCTTCGAATATGAATTCAGGTTAAACATATAATGAAGTTTAAACTTGTAAACTTTCATTTGTGCTTAGGCCCATTTTCATATTTTATTTGGGTGCAATTCAAATTAGATTTCATTTTATGAAAAAATAATATAATAAAAAAATACTTTGATAAATTATGTTCTTTAAAGTTCAATTTCATACCCTATATAAGTTGCTATAAGTTTCTGAAATTTATATAATCTTGAATAAATTGACACAAATTCATTATTGAATGCTAGGTTTATCATGACGCTTTTGGGTTGCCTTAACAATAGTACCAATGTGTCTCCAAGGGCTATTTAACTCTAACAGTATTGAATCGCGTTTTCTTGCTTTCCGAATATTATAGGATCTGATGCCGCCGTCAATTGCTGCAAATGCAAAACCGGCCTTCTGGATACCCAAAGCAGTAGGGTATTTTAGAATTAGGATGAATTTTATTCATCCATCCTTCGTCAAAATAAACAAGCATGGGAGGGGATAGAATCGGTAGATTTCTTTTCACCTTCCCTAAGGATTTCCTTTCCCTAAGGATTCTTTCTTTTCTTCATCCACTTTACGAAGTAAACATAGCATTATGGCAACCATACTCATTAATCAACACTAATAAATTCTTATAACTCCCTTTATTCAAAAAATAATAATAATTTTTAAATTTTTAAATGGGGTAGGAGTTCTGTTCAAAAACTAATGGATCTAGAAAATTCTAAACCACTTCAAACCAAATTCAATAAATTTTTAAAAATCTTTTTAATATATTTATGCTCTCATAACGTATTGTAATTTATCAAAAAATCATTGACAGACTAAAACTTATTGTATTCCCTCAACAATTATACTTATGTAATCTTATGACTCATGACTCTAATCATATTCAGAGTCACTAATAGATTTAAACTTATCAAATTTAATCCAAATGAAGATTAGTATATTATTGAGAGTGAATAATAATTCTTTTTCATCTTAGTTTCATACATATTTAGTATGTTGAGTTTTTGAAAAAAAATATTTTTCAAATGAGACGGATAGTAATTTTAAAATCCTATAAAAGGTGATTCATTTTCAAATTTTAAATGTACTTGCATAGTTAGGGATGCATGGTTTAATGAATTTAAAATTATAATAAGTAATTTATGGTAGCAAAGGTTGCCGCCATGTCCAGTAAATCACGGACGGTCATTTTGACCTTTTTCATCATGGCTAGCGCAAGGGAGAGCATTTAATTCACGTAGAAATCGAACTCAAGGCCTAAGCAACTACCCTGCGCTAACCATAAAGCCTATTTTAGATATTTATAGTAATTTAGATATTTATAAATGTTGAGCGTGTAGTTCAATAATGCCATTTTATCTCATTTTATCTTTTTATATTTCTATTTGTTTATCCATCGGCTAATTTCAATTCAATCAATTCACGATTAAATAGTGGAATAATTCTAAGGAATTTGTTAAAGTCATGGAATAATTCCTTAGAATTTGTAAGAAAAACCGTGCATTATGCAGATAATTTACTACGCCGATAGGATCATTGTCATTGTCAAAGAAGTTATCTCATTAATTGCTAAAACAATCTAACAAACTTAACATTAAAAAAGTTGATTATTTTGTGTGAAACGTTAGCTGTGATAACTGAATCAACCCGGAAGACAGCATTGACCACTAACCAAGGGAAATTAAAAGGAAACGATATATTAGCAAAAGATGATAACCTCATTTTATATAGCACTAATTCACGTTATATAGCTCTAATTCACCAGGCTATAACGAAAAGAAATTGCATTATCATAATTCATCAAATGAATTGCTAAATTTAGGATGATAATTAGCACAGAAATTAGTAGACACAAGACTCATTCTATGAGTACTAGAACTATCAAATAGACGAGTTATATGAACAAAGATATGGAGCAACTTACAGCACAAACTCCACGATTATGGGAAATAGAGAATTAAAATGAGCAACAAACTCCTTGCCTTGAAAGCACACACGATTTTGTTGTGATTGCTCAACCTTAACACTAAGTTAAGACGCACAAAAACAACATTCCTTTTCCTACATTAACCGAGCAAAAGGGGGAACAAGTGGAAAACACAATTAAGACATCAAAACTGGCTCCCTCTCCGGCCACCCATCCTACCTCGTCCACCACCCATCATCCTTCCTCGGCCATTACCATAACCCCTCCCACCTGCTCTTCCACCAGGCATTCGGCCTCCGCCATATGCTCCACCTATCATTTTTCATGACATATATTTAGTCAATGATTTTCCAATCAACAAAATACATTTCTTTTCCTAAAATGATGTTGAACGACATGTCAGTTGCAAGGAAATTTTCTATATTGGTAGTAGTTTCCAAGTAGCAATATGGAATGTTTATTAAGGTTACACATTTAATCTATACAAAGCTTACATGTATTTCAGTATGTACAACAAGAGAAGCAGAAGGTACACTTACCCCGATAACTCCAATTGCTTCTACCACGCCCTCCACCACGACCCCAATTAGAGTTCCAACCACCATTATCTATCATACAGAAAGTTTGAGCAAAGGTAAATTGCTTTTTCTGTGGTACAAATTCATTTATTTAACAATAAAAAGTGTAAAACTACCTTGGTTGTGGCCGTATCCACCATATCCACCTTGGTTGTATCCATAGCCACCATATCCACCCTGATTGTTTCCTCCATAACCGGCATACCGACCCTGATTGTTATCATATCCACCCTGATTGCTTCCTCCATAACCACGACCCTGATTGTTGTCATATCCACCCTGATTGTTTCCTCCATAACCACGACCCTGATTGTTGTCATATCCACCCTGATTGTTTCCTCCATAACCAGCGTACCGACCCTGATTGTTGTCATATCCACCATATCCCCTTCCCCACCCTCTTCCTCTACTTCTACCCCTTCCTCTTCCCCGTTGAGCATAAGAATCTTTGTCGAGCATTAAACAAAAATAAATCAGTACATTTTGGTGAATATTTTAGAAGACAATATTATCCAATGAATATTATGTACAAGATTTGTACCTTCACTAAGCTGACCTTGTGCTTGGTTTGATTGAAGTTGTTGTTGTGGTTGAGACTGTTGCCATTGTTGGTATCTTTGCTGATGCCTTGGTTGTTCCAGATGAGAGGGAGCTTGATACCTACCAATCAAAATAAATTCAACAAAGAGTCCGTCATTACCACACTCCTGCATCCAAGACACCTTCCTCAAGATAACCAAGTAGATTTATGAGATACATCATAGAAAGCCACAGATACATACCCAGGGGAATTCTTGTTAAGCTCCCTGGTTGACAAAGAGATTGAAATCATTGAAACATGTCGTGTCATCTCCAAACTGCACAAAGACAAATATAAACTGTCACTTGTCAAACATCTAGAAAATGTTATCTATGAACATAAAAAAGAATAATAAACTCACGGCACAAGACCCTCTTCAATTGGTTCCCAAACATCGGTGATGCTAACTGAACTGATTTGTGTTTCCTGATATAACCCAGGCATTCTTTTCTGCACTCAATGTATAAGGAAATTAGAGTGAAGCCTGATGCAACTTTAAGAAATACAAAGGGATAAACATTCAAGGAACCTTTATAATTTCTGCAATAGCTACGGCTTTGCTTATTGCTTGCCCCATTGCCTTTAAGACAATCTCCCTTATATGTTTCTCCTGTTTGAAATATCATAACTTGTTAAGATCTTTTTTTGGAAATAGATATTGAAGAGCAGAAGTACAAAAGGTACACTAAAAGTCAATCTGAATGAAAGAATTTAAAAGGCAGCAAGCATGATAGTATGCATGTACACCATGTAGATTTGGTGATTAAACACCCTCATTGTTATATTTAATCTCTTTTGAGAAAAGATTTAATGAAAAAATATAACTTAAGGTAAACTATTAACATGACAAGATTCAATAACCAGTCACACATAAGATTATTGGAAGAATTATATATTTGATGCAACTTCAACAAAATTTGCATCAAATGCAGAAACCTGATTTTTTGGATTATGAACCAAAAAATTAAGGATCTTGGTTACTAAGTATTCTATGGATGACATTAAGATGAAGCACAAAAGTGATAACAAGAATAACAATGGAGTCTTATTATGTTGATCTAGGAGGTTTTCCTCACTATCATGCATGTCTTGGCAAATGCCAAAGAGTGCCTTTAGCAACCATCTCAGCCACCATCAAGTCTGACATTCATATTACTAGATTAATCAGAATTTTTTTGAATTTCCCTGAGCTAATGATACCGCTATGATCAAACAAAGTTTAACTTCTCAATATTCTCTATCAGAAACTTTTTAGCTGACCAGGAAAAGAATAGAAAATTATAAAATAAGGTCAAAAGTTAAAAAAAAGTAATACAAAAAATCAGAGCTAGACGGTATAGTAAAATACGGTTTCTTCTTACTGGTTAGCTGAAGTGTTAATCTCATTCTTCATTGAAACTGTAGCAGACTAAATGTACCTAGAACATTAAGATGTGAACTTACTGAATGACATCAGGAGACACTTCTTATTCTTTACTAAGAGATTCCCTGTAAGCGTGTTAACAAGACTTATTTATCTAGAGAAGATGATGGACGTACAGTTCCTCATGATGGTCCTAAGAATTTGAGATTCATTCGTTTAAACAGCTGACATTAAGGTGAAACAAATCTAGGGTTTTCTAGAGCAGTCCTTCAGAAAATTAAAAGTGCAGTCTTTAGAACATTATAATGCATTCCAAAAAAAGGGGGAAAATATAGAATGGCCATGTGTCGTTCATCAACGGTGACACAGAGAGCGAGGTCGACAAAATTTGCAAACCCCAAAAATCGGATTGACGCCGACCAGGTAGAACGCGCAAGCATCTGGAACAAGACACACAGTGAAGGCAAAGGAAAGAGAAGAAAGGTCACAGATCCGTACCTGGAGGAGACTCGTGGCATAGCTGACGTAGTTTCGGATGACACCCTGGCCGGTGATTCGAATCTCGTTCTCATTGATGGTCGACTCCGGCCGGGGCTTCTCCACCTTCTGGTATCTGTCCATGTCGGGGACGGGGGAGGCGACGCAGAGCAAAATGGATCGATGCGGTTAGGGTTTTGATGGGGTGGAGTATGGAGCGCTGGTGGCTAGGGTTCTTATGGTCCTGGCCTTAAATACCAGCACAACTAGTAAATAATAAAATAATTAGGTTTATTATTCCGGGAGTGGAAGATGCGGGGAGGAGGTCCAAATCGAACCGCCACAGTTTATAAGCATTACAAATTATTATTATTATTATTATTATTATTATTATTTTTACTGCGGCATTTTACTGAACCTTGCGCGCTAAGTTTTCTTATTATCAGATCACGTATTCAATTTTTATAATATCTAAATCGCACGCTAAATCACTTTAAATTAAAATCATAAAACATCCTCAATGTATTTATATTTTTAAATTTAAATTCGATAACATAAATTAAAAATAATAAAATTTTAAACTAGTAAAAGTTCAATAAAATTTTTCATAAGTTTGTTATAAGAACTCACTAATTAACACTATTAATGAATTCTTAGGACTCACTTGTTCGAAAAATATCAATTTTTTAATTTTTTTAATGGTATAGGTTTATTAGTTAGTTTCATCTAAAATTGACGATGGAGTTAAAGAACTTTGATTATTTCAAATTAAAATTGAAGTACTTTTGAAAACTTCCTTAATATATTTATACTCTTAGATATGAATTTGATAGCGTAAATTGATAGCAATAAAATTTTAAATTAGTAGAGTGAAAATTTAGAGATGTATTCTCAATTTAATTTATTGTTCTCAATTTATGCTATAAAATTTAGATTCGATGATATAAATATATCAAAGAAATTTTTAGGAATATATTGAATTTTGATTTTAAATGATTTGGAATTTTCTAGATCCATCGATTAGTTTCGAACAAAATTAACCTACATATTTAAAATTACTTTTCTCTTGCTACAATTTAAGGCATGTTAGCGGAAATTAAATTAACAAATAAAGCACGTACTATTATGGCAAAAAGTGAACTGACACTTTGAGGATCCCTCCAATATTACCCCAAGCGATATGAAAGAGAAGTACATTATGGAGGCTTTGCCCAAGCACGGTAGACTCTCTACAAGGGGATAAGGCATCTAGTGGGGCATTCTGTACCCATTGGGAATCGACCCTAAGTCCTTACTATAAGGTCACCTATGCAAGAACCAACCACATTAACCTATGGGGGCTAACAAATAAACATATACCAGAGGATACACTAATTTAACATGATTCACAATTCTTTAAAAGTGTTAGTTCACGATCTATGTACATACATATAGTCCATTATCTTTCTTCTCTTTAATAAAATATCAATGGTGAAAAAATCTTTTACAACAACAAGCAAGTGCCTATTTTGATTTTATGTGTTCTTGTATTCTTTTTGAGCCTCTTGTCCTATTTATAAGCTTCTCCACGAAATGCCTTGTTGTCACAAAGTTGTTGACATGTCAAAGTCAGAAATCAAAGTCACAATTGATTTCAATCAATAAAGGTTGATCAAATAATTCATATCCAATGCACTATAATTGTTATAAACATAAATATGAGATTACATACCATAATTGTTGTTATCATATTTATGTTGTTATAAACATAAATATGAGATTATAATTGTTATAAACATAAATTCCTATTCAAACATACCAATGACAATAATTAATCTCTGTTCGCTTAACAAAGGCAAGGAGATGACAAAAAAGGTGATAGGAAGGGAGTAGTACCCTCTAAATGTAGGATTGCTGTTGCTACAAGAAGGGTGAATAAGTGTGCATGAATTTTGAATTTATTTTCGATTTTTATTGCCTACTATCATTAGTACGGAACCCAAATAGATAAAATAATAAACATAAGTAAAAAAAAAAGACAAATCAATTTATATGGTTCAAAATTATTGATTCCTACTCCAATTACTTCTACTAATACTATTATCTTTTCTCTTCCGAACTAAAGAAATCTCTTGAAGTTTTTTGTTCTTTACAACAGATACAAGAGAACAAAAATGCAAACTAATATATTCAAATGACAATAATATAATAAATTAAATTACTAAAATAAATTATTTTTAGTGACGGTAGATCTTTATGAATTGCTTACAAAGGTCTTGGAATACAATAACACTCTCTCTAAAATCGAACAATTCAATATCTTTTGACTAGGTTATGATACATTGTTCGTCTCGCCCTGGCTCTGGATTGGACCTGAACATATTCGTTTCGCCTAGATTTGAATTTGTTCATCCACCGACTAATTTATCAGTTAATTGAATATAAACTTAATGCGATTGGATCATCTACTCACTGTATATTCTACTAACTGGATTATCAGTCTACTACTTGACTAACATTAGTTGACTGCTATACTTTCAAATCGAACCAAATCACAACTTCATGATTTTGAGTTCATCAATCTACTACTCTACTCCACCAATCGGTACTAAAAGATTCCCATATCTTTGGGACATCCTCGTCTATTTAATACATGTTAACCTCATCTATGAATTGTCTGATCATCCTTGATTGACTTAAATTTTTCATCAACTAAGTATTCGATTAATCTTGATCCACTTATCAAATGTCATATTTCAACTAATCTTAAGACCATGAGATTTATGACCATGAAATTAAAAATCATGCATTCTACTAACTATGCTAGACAAATTGTATCTCAAACAACACATATCTTTTTCAAACACAATATAATTCAATCATATTGCTCAAACATCAAAATTCTAAACCATGATTAACCTTGATCACGGTCAATTGCACCAACATGATTACCACTTGATGAAACTATAAAAAAAAAAAGATGGCATGGTCAAGGCCTATCAACTCCTTGATCTGAAACGTCTTCTCTGTGAATTATCCCATAGGTGTTATGCGTGTGTCATTCATTCTCCAATATAAGGTTTTGATTCCATATTCTTGGGTTGTCGTGTCGAGCTGAAAGTGAGTGTTTACACCACAGGAGGAAGAGTTTTCCAGGGCACCCATTTCTACCTAAGGTAAGCAATCTGAATGGTTTAATGTGTAGACTTTTAAGCAACAACAATTAGATAAATGCTGTTTACTTTATTTGATTGGTAATGTTTTTTTTTAACATAATTAAGAGAAGAAGGTGTACACATCTACTTGCTCTAGGTGCATTCCCTCTATTCATCTCTATCCCATCATTTGCAACATGCAACAACAGGTGTACAGTTATTCTAATCAAAACGTGTGAACTATAATTGAGTGCAGAATCCACATTTAATCAAAGGTTATGAGCCAATTGAAGGACAAATTATTTAAATAGCAGATGGTCTTTGTCACAAAAGACGATTCAAGACAATGGACTGAAATCAATGTTCCACAATGTTAATCAGCCATTGACAAATTGGGTGAGCATAAACAAATCAAAAAGAATTTATGATTCACTGAAGATGAAATAATATGCATGTTGAGGTGGTCTTACCCTCATTTGCTGAAAAATAATATTTGAAAGGTCTAGTATCGAAATAAATGCAAACGAATACCAAACTCAATGTTGTAGATGATGCGCGTTATGCTTGTCTAAGCCTTGAGCACCAAGGACAAGCCAACTTTAGAACTTTTCTCAATGGCCTTACTGTCAACTTCACCTGAGATTGTCAAGAAAGATTTGGGCTTCCACTCATGTTGGATAAGTGCACTAGCCATGCCATAGTTATTGAAGCGTGCTTTGACTGTGGTCATTGGGTCCAGAGCATGCTGTGTTCCGAAGGTGAGAGTGTTCTCATTGCTCGAGAAGTTATGCGTCAGCTCTCCACCCACTGCTGTGTTGGTTAAAGGTTTGATTATGTGATAATAAGAAGCACTCAAGCTATCACCCTTGTTATTCCTGTGGGCAAATGAAATCAAAGATTATCACAGATTTGCTAGACATTAGGTGAAAGCCCAGTTAAGAAGCTAACTACTTACAGATTTAAGGCAGCAATAAGATCCTGATTGGTGATGCTCAAACCAGCATTGCACTTGGTGAAATTCCCAGTCGCGGTATCAAATGCCACATCAGAACCAAGTGCAAAAGTTTTGGAGCCGATCACACCAGAAAGGTTGACCACAGGATTGGCTGTCAATCCTATACTTGCATTAACTCCGGCATAGTCATGCAGGTATTGAACCTCAAACTGCATAGCATTCAGTTAAAAATGAAATATTGAGCGATATATATGAACCAACTAAACCAATAAAAGATGCTGACCTTGCCCGACCTCTGGTCAGGGAGAACAAAGCTGAAAATTGTCTTCAATCCTGGGGTTGCAATTTCATCAACTGTAATTGTGGTTGTAACCTAGATAGACAACTGACTTGTCAGCGAAAGGATTACATTTCCACAAAAACAACCTCCTCTACCTACTAATGGTGTGTAGTTGCCTTGAGAATCCGTTTCAGCCAACATGATAGAGATTAAAGATACAGGTTTTCACGCAAGGACAACCATGTTATTTATAGTTCAATTATGAACTGTGTATCAACTATTATTCAAACATTTACTAGCAAATCAATAAGGTGGCAAGTGAAGTTGATGGGACTGCATGTGCTTAATTATTAATTAATATATAACATTGGTTAGTAATTACTAAAAATAATGAGTAATGAAAGAAATTTGTGGGACTGGCACATTAAATACTTCTACCATCCCTGATACAATATAACTAAAGTATCTTAAATTTAAATTTAGTAAGTACAGGTCCCTAGTTAAACTACACGATGCTGTGATTCAAACAAATTAAGGTCGTTAAACTGGACTGATTTACAGTGCAACAAACAAAACTTGTTAAGAGTCTAATCCTATGTTCTTGTACAACAACATTATATAAAATAGAAAACCAGATGACTCCAATTATCTCCTGGGCCCTTTTAGAGTCTTCAATTATAAATACAACTCCAGATTGTATGCGCTTTAAAATAGGCATCCAAACATAGCTAACCATATTTCTTTATATAATTAAATTTACGATACTCTTATTCCATCTATTAGAGAACCCACATATTGATTGATGGTATTGATTTTAAGACCAAAGGTTAGAGAATAAGAAATTGTTGGACATTCAAAAGAAAATAAAGTTTTGTTTGTCATGGATAAAGGCAATAAAATAGCTTTTTATCTTCACAGTTGTCTTAAGCACACCTTTCATGCATGCACAGCCAGTAACACGTTCAATGCATTATATAACAGTTGAGAAAAGAAGACTTACATTGGAATTTGAGTTTGTTTTCACATCAAAAATAATATTCTTGTTCTTTATCTGAGAATGAATCTCCCCCAAAAGTAAATCATTCTTTCTTGTACCTGAAGCCGTAATAGCCTGTGGAAGGAAAAAAGACCGAACTGGAAATTAACATTCCTACAGATAGTAATGGCCAGGTAAACAGTAATCAAGCAACCATATAATAAGAAAACTGCAACTTCCTTTCCTGTTCTTAGGTTAGCATCTTTCTTATCTAACATTTCAATAGTTCTGTGTTTCCATAGGGAGAGAGAAGCATCTTATTTCTTAGCTGCATGTAGTATTGTCTTTCATATTATGAAATCCTCTGGGAACAGAAAATGTTCATATAATTATGGGGTATTTGATTGATAGCGATTACTATTGTATTTGTTATAAATTTCATAAATATTGCAATATTTGATTATAAAGATAAATTTTAAAATTAATTTCTATAAAATTGGAATTCCCATTTCACAAAAAATAGCTATTCCTTATTATTTCAGTTCATACAGAATATCTATTCCTTATTTGATTACTCGAATAATTCTAATTCTTTATCTATTTCATCTCTCAAAGAATATATATATTCTAATTATATCTAATCTTCCAAAAGTAAATATTATAAAGAAATAGATCAATTAGGCGAATCTGGTCGGTCCTTACTTGATAGACCAATCAGGTATCAGGTTATGAACTGTGAGGGAGAGGCCAGGCAAGCTGGCCACACAAGATGAGTGACATGGGTTGGCCACATTGAATAGTGTGAGAACCATACATAGGATGAAAATATTCCATAAATTATGGAACATAATTGCATATCTAGTTTCCATAAAAATTTATTTACTTTTTAAAGATAAGTTTGTTTAGAAAAGGGGGAGTCTTGATACAGCGGCAAAATTATTGTCATGTGACCTAGAGATCACGGGTTTAAGTCTCAGAAACAACATCTTACAAAGCAGGGTAAGACTGTGTACAATAGACCTTTTCCCTGAACCCCGCATTGGCGGGAGCATTATGCACCAGGTTGCCTTTTAGATAAGTTTGTTTAGAAAAGTTAGTTTTTAGGGGTTTTATTCGAAAAGTCTATTATTGAAGAATAAGTCATGTTATCAATTCATAAAAAGGATTAGGATCTTATGTATTAGCCAAGTTTTTAATTAATATAATTTTCAATTTCCAACATGGTATCATAGCCAAAAGTTGGTGATTCAGTCTTGCTACTAGTTATCCTTTGATTCACCATCATCCTCAACACCGCCCTCATCCATGAATCATTCACGCTTCCATAGCTTCCTTCTGTCCTTATTCTTTCCTTACAAATAAGAACTAAATTCTTTCTTTTTTTATTTCATTTGTATTTTATATTTTATTCTTAATTTATCCTTTCTTTATCTTTGTGTACTCTTAATCTTATTTTTCCTTTACCATAGCTCTATTTCATTTTTGTCTATATCATTCTCTTGTCTTATTTGTCCTCTTTCTTTTTATCATCACCTCTTAACCCTAAAATATATATATATATATATATATATATATATATGTATCCTTTTCGATTAGCATGTGAAAACAAAAACAAAAAATAATAATAAAAAAGATTAAAAAAACACAAAAGTCTCAAATTTCATCTCCATCTTCGACCGGAGAAATATCCCCGACAACACAAATCCCTTACCAAAGAACTTAGCAATATCTTTTCTACCCATCAAGTTTAGAAATGATAACTATTTTCTTTGGGAAACGCACTTCCTCTCAGTGCCTTCATATCCATAATAACTTCTTTTAATCCTTTATTCTCTCATTTATATTCCTTTATCTTCTTGATCTCGGTCCTAGGACTGTTTATTTTTATTATTGTTCTTTTTTCTTTATTAACTCATTTTTTTTGTTTTGATTTTCCTATTATTGACATTTATCTTTATATTCTTTCTCTCCCACTACTTTCATCTTTTAAAATCTCTTTTCATCTCGCCTAATTCTTTGTCCTTTTTCCTCTTCTTTTATTCTAATTTTTTTTCCTTGTGACGCCTTCAATTAAAATCCTAAATCAATAATCTCATAATTCATTTTTTTCTCTTCTCCTCTCCTAATCATCATACATCATTTCCTCCACCACATTCTCTGCACACATCTATTGTCGTCTCCACCTTTCTTTAGCCTTCGTCATTAGCAATTTATCTCACTCGGCCTTCATTGCTGATTTTTCTCATATTCCTTTTACAAACCTTGATAGCTGGATTTTCCCTTTTTGCTCAACCTTCATTCCTGATTTTTTTTCCTTTTATTAGCTTGCATAGTTGTATTCCTTTTACTAGCTTTCGTGGATTTTTTCCTTCTCCTTGACCTTTATTGCCAATTTTTTCTTTTACTACCCTCATAGCCAGATTCCTTTTGCTAGGCTTTCTTCATTGTTTGGATTCCTTTTATTGACCTTCATAGATTAATTTTTCTCTTTTGTTGGCTAAGTTATTAATATAAATAATTAAAACTAATTCAAATTATTTAAAATTAGTTACAGTAATTATAATTAGTATTAAATAAATTTAAATCAGATTCCATAAGTAACATAATTAACTAAAATTAATGAAACTGAGGAAAATTGCCTTTAACAGAATTTGATTAATTTAAATTTATTTTAATCAAGTTAAAATTTATCCAAACAAAATTATATTTGTAATCAGCACTACTCGTGTTTAATCAGGTGTAAGAGGTGTTTTTAGGTTTGGTAATTATCTTTTGCTGTTTTATTAAGTAAACATTGTTATTTTTTCTATATTCTTTTATTTTATTTTTTATGTTTTTTAAACTTTTTTAAGATCCCAATCCAACCAGTCTGATACGGCCAATGCCTAGGTTTTTGAAATTTCTAATACCAATATTGATACTGCCAACAATGCTAGATGGTGAGAAATCAATTGATTTTGAACACCACCACAACATCACTGATTCCTTTCGATTCTGACCATTATCACTGATTCCCTTCAATTCTTGGTTTGAGCTTGTTGATTCATATCAAAATCTCACAAATCTTTCAGCATCCCAATGGTAATTAAATTAGCTAAGTTTGACAATTGTGGTTTTAAAAATGGTTCCAGCCTGTAGGCTAAGTGACTAGGCGCATGTCTGCTTGCTATAGTTAGGACAAATGCACATGGATCAGATCATGTTAACACTGTTGACCCCTTACCTTAGATGAGACATGTCAACCATTCACTGGGTTAGTTGGTAATTTTACCCACATCAAGATCACACCCTCTAAAATAATATTATTTAGCAGCAGCTTTATGAGGCTTTGTCACCATTAAAAGGAATTAAAGATATCATATTGCACTCATATCACATTGAAACACAAGTTTGATGAAACTAGGGAAAAGGTACTACCTATAAACCTCCATTGGGTCTACCTAGGCACCAATCATCTACAGTTTCAATCCAATTTGACACTAAAGTTTTCTCCAAAAAAAAAAACAATAGTTAAGACATTGCAGCAGTTGTGAACTATAGATGACCACAAGTTTAATTATCCAAAATTTATGAATAATAGATCTGAAATATACACATTTTTTCATAATAAGTTGAGCAGATTACATACAAATTTGGCTCTAAGAAGTGAATGGATTTGAAGTATGGATACAAACATTTGGTTGGATGAATAAAAAAAGAATCTTCTTGTCACAACTATGGGATCTTTGTCATAGATGCTTAATAACAACAATAACAACCAAGTCTTATCCCACTAGATGGGGTCGGCTATAAAAATCCTTCTACACCATTAGGCTCTATCCCCTACTATATCATCATCTATACTTAAATAAATTTTATCTTGTTTTATTGTTACTAATCAAGTTTTTTAATTTTCCTCTTCCTCGTTTGATGTGCGTATTTGTCATAATTTCACATCGCCTAACTGGAGCATTTATTAATCGTCTAAGTACATAGTCGTACCATCTTAAACATGTCTCTCAGAGTTTTCCATCAATAGATCAATAGATGCAACTTCAACTTCTCTAATGCTCTCATTTTTTATTCTATCCATCCTCGTATGTCCACACATCCATCTTAACATCTTCATCTCTGCAACTCTCATCTTCTGCTCATGTGTTCAAGTCATAGCCCAACATTTAGCATACATATAACATAGCAGGTCTAACCGCCGTTTTGTAGAACTTCCCTTTAAGTTTTAGAAGTACTTTACGATCATATAAAACACCCGACGCTCTCCTCCATTTCAACCATCCTGCTTGTATTCTATATAAGACATCTTTCTCAATCCCTTCATCGTCTTACAAAATTGATCCTAAATATTTAAAGCTTAAAGCTCTCAGTTTCAGACAACTCATCTCCTATCCTAACAATTATCATAGATGCTTATCACTTATATTTATCTTTCCATCTTTACAGAGGATGATCACTTGTTGTGAGACATCATTATCGATTTGGTTGATTTTCTTTTTCCTTTACACCCAGATTGTGATTTATCATCCAGATTTTCTAGCAGAAAAGAAGAATCAAACAGTTGTCCACCCTCATGCTCTTCATCCTACCTATACACTATGAAATTTCAAACCAAGCTTATGTTTTTGCAATATATTATTGCATATACAGTAATCATCAGAATCCGCTAGGGCTTCACAATGGAAGATGCCATTATAAACCATCAACCTTGATTCTATAATGAACTTGCTGAGATTGTTACTCTTATTTAGAAATATTTCTATCATTTTCCTGCGTAATGTCCATCCTATTTTACTGACTAACAATTGACGCTATAGTCTTGAAAAAATTCCTTCAATTGGAAACTATGTGCTTCACCAGGAGTATGAAGCAACCGTGATAAAGGTGCAATAATTAAGGACCCAACGGAGCATGGCTCACTTGTGATTTAAACTATGTTCCAATCGCATTTCATTTTTGCAATCACACCATCTAACTTTTAAAAAACAAAAAACACAACTGTTATATTATACAAAGAAATATCAGTAAGAAGTACCAATTATTTATAGCACATCCTCCAAAGGAGTAATGATCATGCCACACATCTCAAAGAAATAAATTCCCATTGGCATGCCACTTCCACTGAGTTCAAAATCACATCAACAACCCAAAGCGCATCAAACTTGAATCCTCAATGCAACAAAAATATGTAAAACCTTCATTATTCTTTTTCATATTTGACTAAACTGGAAAGCAAGGTGACCAAGCTATCGTTTCTTGAAATACTAACGAACAAAAAATTGAATCATAATACAAGATCTATTAAGCGAAAATTGAATCATAATACGATACATTCACAATAGTCCGAAATGCTTAGTATAGAATCTTCCATAAACCATGTGAATAAATACAAGATCTGAATGATCTCGACATTGACAGTGACATAACATATCCAAACAGTGAATTAACCTTTCCGTGCTTCAATCAAAAAAGAAAAACAAAACTCTGTAGAAAAATGGGGGGAAAAAGCGGGGGAAAATTAAATTAATAGTCACTCACGACTCCATTAGAGGTACAAGTGGTGACGGTAAACTTTTGGTCGGTCTGGTAGTCCTTGTAGAGAAGGTCTGCAAGTAGACCAAGGATTTTCATTTAAATTGGAAATAAAAGAACAATTCACAAAAGCAAATTATTGAGGAAAAGGTACCTCGGGCCTTCTTGCCGATCTCCAAGTAGAGACCTGGACCCATCCTTCCTCGATCAAGAACAAATGGGAGTTGTCTGGCTACAGCGGAGACGAAGAGGGAGGAGTAGAAACCACGGGGAGAGGAAGAAGACCAGACGGCGGCGGGTGGAGAGGAGACTGCAGGGCAAATAAGGGTGGAGAAAAAGCCTCCGCTACCTGTTATTTATCTTTAAATAATCTTTTTTTTTGGATCAGGTGTTTGGTGTCATGGGGTGGACAGCGGATGGATTATTTGTGGGTTACATCCACCGTCCAATTCACGCCATCCAGTTATTTGACCACTTGTCATGTTTTCTGTCCGTCAGATTAGAAGACAGAATTAGTTACTTGCATGATTTTAGTTACTTTGCATTTTTTTTATTTAGCTTATATTTTTGCATCAAAATGTATCTTTATTTAATCAAATTAGATATTTTCATTTAATTTAATCATGTGCCTTCATTTAATTTAGCTAGATGTCATGATTAATTTATATGGCGCTAGAGGATGAATTATGAATAAAACAATAAAAAATAAATTCAAATTCTCGGTAATTAACACACATAAATAATAAATGCTTTTAGATGATGTAAAAATAATAAAATGGATCCATTTGTGAGTTTAGAGAATAACATCTACTAAATTATAATCATTGATAAAAAAAAATCAAATAATTTCCACCTTTTAAAAAATTCAACCAATGGTAAAAAAACATCCATGGTTCCAACATTCCACTCAAATAAAATCATTGGATTGACAATTCAAACCACTTGTTCACGGATCCAACTCAATCCCAAACCAACTGATTCCATTTCTGACCCATTTAACCGAGTCAACGAGTAACCGACTCATTGACCCGATTATGAATTCAGATTGGATCTGATTCAAACCTAGCCCGTAGTGGGATCTACTTATAATGTGTTATTACTCTTGTTTCATAATTATCCTTAGATGTGTTATTACTCTTGTTCCATCATTACTTACCCCATTCATTTACACCCATTTGAAGCACTTTTGAACGACAATCACCATCAAATTGTGCTACAACATATTTAATGCATCAAAAATTTCAACATTTTTTAACTTGAACTTTCTATCATACTACCTTGAAATTTTCATAAATTTTTTCTGATATAGAACATTAAAATGCACTTTTCCCTCAAATTTTATATTTAAAAAAAAATATGCAGGGAATCTGCGCAAGGATTTTCAAGAGAAAAAAAAAAACACTTATAAAACAAAGCACAGGGGATCAGCCCGAGGAATATTTACAATGCAGCAAAATGAGATCAGTAACAACACCGTTAAGCAATGCCTAATGTCAGTCTAGACAGAGATTTGTCATTCGAGACATAATGGATCATGAAACCTAACGAAGGGAAAAAAAACTACATATTAGTTAGGTTTAGCCACATGAGATCTGTGTCACACAACTGCACATGATAAGACAAAACCAGATACAGAAGCAAAGTTTCATCAACATAGCTCCGTCTCGAACTTGAGACAAATTCCCATACTAAAAAGCTCCATGTACAGTAGCTTGGCACCGTAGGGCACGTTGATTCGGACAATGTTCTCTCCGGATTGGCAAAAATTGCAATATGGACCACGGATCTTCTTGCCTCCTGGCACAGGACGCAAGATAACATTGGCAGCGCGGTGGCATTTCTGGCAGATGTGCATCTGAGAGAAGTCACTGAGCATAAACAACCGCTCGTGAAGGTTGGCAGCTGCCCCATGGGCAAGCAAACAATCGCGCTCCATCTCTCCAAACTTTACTCCACCAAACCTCTTGCGGTCTGCTACAGGTTGCCTTGTCAGTGGGTGAACTGGTCCAGTATTCCTGAACTTTACCTTATCTTCAGCCATATGGATTAAACGCTGATAGAAAGTAGGACCCATGAAGATCATAGAGCGCATCATTTCACCAGTCCGACCATTTAGAACCCTTTCGGAACCCCATCTAGAGAAGCCAGACCTGAAATTTATCAGGATGCAAAATAAAAGTTGCTTAGAATGAGGAATTTCTTTGCCATGAATAGAACAAACAATTTTATCGTTGGCAAGCAAAACTTTTAACTATATATACAATCATCCTCACCCTTAATATATGGTTGGAACCATAACTAATTCCTGGGCATATTTAGATAAAAAAAAAAAAACTGTATTTCTTCTCACATCAACAGAGACATGATGAGATGAAAGATATCAAACCCATGATGGAAAGTTCAACTACTGAAAGTTCTATAAAATTTTATGAACAATATAGTACTCAGAAAGAGCAACAAACTATTAATGTTTTGCCACAATACATTGTAGAGAACAAAAATAAAATATACCATACATCTATATAGTAGATCAACTGTTGCAAGCCAAACTCAGGTGTTTGCTTCTTTCCAACCAAAGTCATAATAAAGAACTAGAATCGTGTTAATGCACTTTCACATTAGCCTAAAATAAAATAATAATTTAGATTATGTAGTCATTTGATTCCAAAATGATCTCAGAAGTCAGAAAAGTCATCTATTGGTGCTAGATTGAACACATTGTAACAATCACTCCTGTGGAATCCAATGTCACCTAAAGGAATACACTCAAGCAGTCATAAAACTAACATAAACCCAATCAATCAACCTAATCGAATTAAGATGACGAATGGACTTGCGCTTCAAGTAAATATTTAAGGATAGTTTCTTTGAATCTAAAGGGTCAAATAAGTCAAATCTACAACACCTAGTATTTCATATCATCAAAAAGTGACTAATTTTTTACTCATCAAACTAAACCAATTTTAACCTAATTTTATTCAGTATTATTTACCAAATACATGTTATGCGCAAGTCAAGATACTGAATTTAAAAGGCACAAGGTTCAATAAAAGACAACTAAGATGGTCTCCACATGTTGACTGTCAACAGGCTTCAGCTGAGATACATTAAATGAATCCCCAAAAGATATTCTTCGAGAACAGTCTTAAACTTGGTAAATAGACGGAGCAAGATCCTTAAGTTCTTGAATGTGTTACCAACCTGTGCAACTGATCTGCAATGTCATCAACTGAAGCAGTCGAGAATGGCGTAGCATATCTTGTAGAATCTCTACATGCAATTCCTTTTCCCAATGCAGCTTCAAGAAGCTGACCAGGAGTCTGCCGAGTTGGAAAAGCATGAGGGTTTATGACAATGTCTGGAACTATGCCTTCACATGTGAAAGGAAAATTCTCTTGTGTTTCCAGGAAACCAACAACACCTTTCTGACCATGCATGCTAGAAAATTTGTCCCCTAAACAAGGTGATCGAACCTGCATACAAGAGAAAGCTAAATAAAGATCTTAAAGACAAGCAATCAAGTCCCTAAACAGGAAAACCAAATGGGAAAAGTATCAATCAAACAGAAAAAGTCTAAGAGAGACTAAAGTTGGATATCATTAACTGTAAATAACTATAACTTGCCACAAAGCTGATATATGTTGGATGAAAAAAAATGGAGGCAGCCTTGTCTTAAAACTAAAAATGTTAAGTTCCATCTCATCAAGATTTTGTGGAGTTTTCTATTGACTGCCCACTATTCAAATCCATAATTAACGTGTGGTTTGTGAACTATCTCAGAAGGTTTCATTCATAATCTACACAATGATCATATAAATATATGAATGTCTCTTTCTACATCAAATTTTCAACTTGACAACATAATATCCAACTAATTATTTACGATAGTTGAACCACATTTCTAGAATCTCAGAGAAAGCAATTGTTTGAGAAACACACAAAAAGAATTTGATAGTACCATATTTTAGATTTTTATCTAGCACTTGAAGGTAAGATTCTCAAGGGGTGAGGACATAAAATATTTAATGATAAACTCAGATGACTCTAGATAAGACAGTATTAGCAAAATAAAGAAAACAACAATCTATTCCCAAGTGAATAAACATAAAGATAAAACAATACTATCTATAAATTGCTATTCATATTAAGAGATATTTTCATGAGATAGATCGTTCAATTTCCATGTAACTCTTTGGAAGGCCTTGCAATTTTATGGTTGATGTTAAAAACAGAAACATGCGAAGAGGAACTCAATAACAAACCTGTCTCAAAGTAACAACTGCAAAGTTCTTTCCTTCATCATTTGCAGAAAGCACTACTTTTTGGACCATCCCTTTTTCAGTGTGTTTTAGTTTGATACTATGGTCTTCTCCTGACTCTGCCACCTTACCAATCACAATGTCACCACTTTGTAGGCTCGCACCAACATAGGGAAAACCATCATCGTCTAGACTATCAACGCGCCCTTTTTTACTATCAATTTTACCAAAATCTACTTTTTCCTTCAGCTTTAGACGTTTAGAAAGAACCTTATTTTCAACCTCAGCTTTGTAACTCCTGAAGTGTTCAGTACGGAACATTCCACGGTCGAGAGAAGACTTATTCATGACCAATGAATCCTCTTGATTGAACCCTTGGTGAACATTGACTGCCACAATAGCATTTTGACCATTGTAATATTCCGGTCTAGCAATGGTATCTTTTCTGCCATCAGAAGAACTAGTGCTAAAAAGGCACTCAGATACTACTGTTCTAAAAAGAGGTTTCTGAGGATAATACAGTTGGTGAGAAAGAGTGTCAACTCTAATACTTGGATTTACTGTGGAGAAGCCAATTGCCTGATGAGAGTGCTTCTCAGCCTGATACAAAACTCTTCTTGCAAAGTTGTGGTTAGCAAAAGGAGTAATACTGCAACTTAAACCTAATAAGAAGGATGGATCAAGCTCACAATGGGAGTACTTCACAGAACTCCCTTCATTAGCTGCAAAAAGATACTTGATTCCCCATGCAGTTTGGCAATCTTCCTCTTCCTCGACGCCAATGAGTTCTATGATTTCCTGCTCCATGAGATATGAAAACAAGCAGGCTCCTCCTTTCAGCTCCCTAATTTTCTTTAAGTTTTTTACAATCAAAAGAGGTCTTAGAATTCTCCCAGCATCAGTAAATATACGGACTTCCTTTTGGTGTTTGTCTATTTTTATTTCAACCTGTGTAAAAGGAAGCATATCATGGGCAACATCCAAAAAAAATTGAATGATCAAGTAAAGGAATCATATCTGCAAAAACAAGATAAAACACAAGAAAAATAAGCTAAATTAGTAGATTTTCTTGGCATGTAAAATGGGATGATTTCATTGAAAAAATATAACATGGTTATAGGTACAGTGCAATCCTAGCACTAGCCATTTGAAAAAGATAAACTACATAATGCACTAGCATGATTTAGGAAGAAATAAAAACATTGTACATGCAGGATTAACAACAGAGCCAAAGTGTTGGTTTACTATATATTACCTGAAAAATTAACCAAATTAAATTACAAATTAAGAAAATGATTTATATAAGGCTGCCATCAAATAATTATAACAAATTTTATGGTGTTTTTTGCATGTTTTCCACCTTTCACTGTAGTAACTTCCTTAGAAAATTAATACCTCCAATTTTTTTCTCACAAATTAATACCTCCAATTTGAAAATTAAATTAATGCTTAAACAAATTGATAAGTTAAATTTATGTATTTCATTTCTTTCAAAATGTTTGCTTTATTCATTTTTCTCTTTTGGCTTCCCTTTAATCAATTTGTGGGACTAAGTCTTGGTTGTTTTCTAAAGGAATCGAATCGACAAAAGGTTCTTCTAAAATCCCATCAACAAGGGGTTTATCTAAGTTGTTATTCGGAACTTTTCTAAAATGACATCTAAGGCATTTCCTAGGGTCGAATCATAAAGAGGTCTTTTTCAGGACAACTCTTTTATTTTAACTAAATTTTCATTGGTTATAAGTGAATTAAAGTCTTAGATGTTGTCTATAAATTTAGTTAAGATTTTTGTGTTCCAAATTTATTAAGTAATCATATCTTAAAATATGGTGGAACATATTTTTCCACCAATTTTCACATTTTTTGCAAACCAATATGTGATGGATTCTGCTGGTATCATCTAATGGTAACACTTTGCTAAAATTCCATCATGGCTCCTATGAGCTTATTGTTGGAAAATTGTTCTCATTCAAAGAGTCAAGTTATGTTAGTCAAAATTATTTCCAATGCCATCTAATCAATCTAGAAATACAATTGGATCTAATTGTCTGTCAAAAATAAGGTTATCATGTTTCATAATAATTTGATTTTTCTCTAGATATGAGATATATGTTATTTCTAGATTTAGAAATGCATGAAGAATTTCCACTAAATTATTAAAAACGATCAAGTTTAGTTTGATGAATCTAAGCTCATCTTCCAGAGGGTAGTGAAGTTTATCTCTTATTTTTCATATATCCAATGGTAGTTATAGTATTTCCTAACACAATGTTGATCCTAAGGGATTGGTGATGACACTTATAAAGTAAATCGATGTGACAAATTAACAATAAAAGTATCACGTGATAAATGATGATCATAAAAATGTAGTTATGCTTATGTGATAAATGATTATGATAAAAATTAGCGCGCGCATAAAGTAGTTATGCTAATTATGGTATATTTTCTATGGCTGACAATCAAATTAAATAAGAAACTAGTGATACGGTGGGAATTTTAGATTTTTTTTAATGAACGATGGTATTTGAAAATTATGAGAAAAAATAATTTAAAATGCCAACTAAATAAACAAATGATAATTACTCGTCACACTTATTAAGTCTGGCATTTATTATCTATAATATATGTTGTTGATTATACATAATGTGCATCTTTATTATATTTACAACAATTCATTATCAAATATATGAAACTATTTTTTATTTTTCTAACGAATTAGGCTTCACTAATCTAGTATGACTAATATTTAAGTTTTTCTTTACCATTTGGCCCTGATCCCTATGTTGATTGTAATAATCATGGTTAAATTGTACCAACATAAATGATCAATGAGGCTATAAAAGGACAGTCCAGTGCACGAAACTCCTACCAATGCGGGGTCCCAAAGAAAAGTCGAACCACATTGGATTTATTATACGTAGTCTTACCCTGCATTGCCAGAGGTTGTTTCCGCGATTCGAATTCGTGACCACAAGGTCACACGACAACAATTTGTGCCAAAGCTCCCCTATTAAATATTGAGACTATCACTAGAAATAAATAGTGCCCCAATTAACACAAGGATTTGTTATCTTGTCGAGCAGGAACTACTTCACTACATAGCATATGTAATGAAAAACAATTCAATTACCTCAATTTTGGAACACATAACTCTCCTTACAAACCATCATGCGATAGAAACATATTGCCTCCTAAATATTTCACTCAAAATATACAAAATAACAACTGACCTGGGGATCGATTAGTTTGCCACGACGCATACATCTGAGTCTATCAGCAAATGAGCTCATGTCCAAACAAACTCCAGCCCAGTCACCATTCAGAAATACTTTACCCATTTTTCTCATTGATTCTAGAGATACTTCATCCAGTTTTTTCATTCCACATTCCATTAAGTTATCAACACTAGGTTGCAATACTTTAGAGCTAACAACAGCTGTGACAGCTAAATTTTTGACAAGCCCACAGTTCTCCCCATCTGGTGTTGATAAAAAACACAATTTCCCCCAGTACGATGGATTTCTGCAAGTAGCATGTGAAAGAATTATGCATAAGATAATTTCAAATCAAAGAAAAAGAACTAAATACCCAGAATAGAGATGAAGTTCGTAGCATCATGGCTAGATAGGAAATTAAATAGACAGCATAGATATTGCTCTGTAACTTATGTGAGCATCTTACCCACCCACCCCCCAACCCCAAAAAACACTAATGAATGATATTGAAATAAGTGATGCACATAAGTAATTATCTGGAAACTGCTAAGAATATAAGTGTATACATTGTTTCTTTCATAAAAACTTTGAGCTTTTGGGATTAGCAATGAGACTATCAAAATTAACAGTGAAAAATGCACATGCATCTAGAATAAGTTTCACCATTTTCTCCAGGAAATTATATTGCTACAATCCATACAAATGCAAATGACGAGGTATTTTCACACAACAAAATTGCAACACTGAAAAAATATTGGTATGTAATTATGCAGTATAATGTGTGTGTGCGCACAAGTATCCAATAAACTGTTAGCACAGGCTTTTGTCTTTATCATCAAACAGAAGGGACATGACAAACACCGTTCTAGCAAATCTAAGCAACAATTCATAACTACAGGTTGAACAAAATCGTCTAAAGCTAATTGGAAGAAATGAATCACCGACCACTTCACATCCAAATATCTGATAATTTGTTTAGTAATCATGATAAAAATTAGTGCTTCTTAGCAGAAAGGTCCTGTAGTTTAAAATGTATTTCCCGCTACAAAGAATAAACTATGGTCAGTTTTGCCTTCAAAGGTTCAAAATCCATTGCCTGTACCTGAACATTGGGAAAAAATCAAAATATTTATATTTCATATCAGCTAATTTCCTTTTCTTAAAGGTAAAGTCATAGTGTAATGTGAACTGCATCGAACATGTGAATACGAAGACAAACTTTCCTTGTAACCTAACTTGCAAAGAAATAATAAACAGACTGAGAGCATATTATTATATTTTTAAAAACTGTATATGTTTGTCTTGCAATGAACCATAGAAACAAACTAGTAAAAGGAAATAACAATTGTTTGGCCATGTAATCTTGCATTTTGATTCCTATAGTTTATAAAACATCAACAACTAAGCCTTTATCCCGTTAAGTGAGGTCAACTATATGATCCTCCTACGCCATTGGACATGATCCCCTATTATATCTTCTTTGATTCCTGTAATTTATACAAGAAAAAAATGAACAAGAATAAAGGACTTACGGATATCTAGCATCACCAGCCTTCCCAGCATATAAAACCTGCTGACGTGTTTTTCTCATGTCAGAAATCATTTGAAGAGGATTGGTTCTTCTAAGGGTTGCCACTATGCCAGCTGACCTCTCAGACTTTTTGTATGGATGAGTCCATGCACCAGTTGAAAAAGCCCGATTAAGACCATTAGTAATTATAGATGCATCCCAGTAGCGCTCAATTAGTTGCAAACTATTATCTCCATTTAGATCTCTCTGCATAGTTTTAACCATTCGCCTCTCAGCATGTCTAACATGTGTCCTTAACTCCCTAGCCAGAAGTTCACCAGCTAAGTGCAACCTCTTGTTCCTAAAATCATCTTTGTTGTCACATTTTCTCTTACCAACAGAAGATAGTAAGAGACATTTAACCATATATCCTAAGAAAAGAGCTTTGGACCTATGCCCAGAAATATTTGGAAAGAGATATTTAGAAAGATATTGATCGAAGGATTCAGTAGGAGGGTACTTTGCATTCTTAACCAGTGTATCTATGTGCTGGCGAGCCTTATCTATGCTACGGAAACCCTCAAATTGTTCTTCAGCATCCTTAATAGTTGCTAATATTATGTCAGTCATACCGGCCTCACATCCTTCAAGATCAATCATTTCAAAAACATCTTTATCTGACAATGCACCAAGAGCAAAAAACATAACCCAAATTGGCATTGTGGCAAAGAAGAAGTAGAAGCTAATAAGTCTGCCTCCATTGAACCCTTCAACTTTGGGAGCTTCAACAAGTTTTACATATATTCTTTTTGCTTTGACTTCTGACAAATAAGAAACTGTTGGAGCTGGTTTATCTACCACCCAGAGTCTTGATAAACATCTTTGTTCTTGTGCAATGAAAGTCTGCAAAAAGAAACATAAGTTAAAGAAATGTCAAGTTATCTCAAGGAAGCAGCGAAATGTAGCAATTTACATTTTACAAAATGCATGTAGTTGAATCAACCTAAACATTCAGATGTCACCTATAAAACTAGTCAAGCTTGGGAAATAAGTCTGGGTGCAGATTGATTAGTCAAACTTGTAAGATCGTGTAGATTCTTAAATTTAGCAGAAAATTTATGAAGAAATTTGAAGTAAAGGATCATACAAATTTAGCTGCCTAATCCTCCAAAGCATGTAAGCCTACTAACACAATTAAACCGCCCAGTTACTGGGCTCTTGAGTTGTGGCGCCTGACACGAATTGTACATATGATATGACATAGTCTCAATGTACAAAGTCAGCATGGGCAAAACATCATTGTTTAACTAGTGCTGACCAGTACAAGTATTGTGTGCAGTACAGGCCCCAAAATGTTAGATATGGGAAAGTGACTGGAAACAGCTAATAGCCATCTCTTTTGAATAACCTTCCTCCTCTTTCAGTTCCATTCAAACCCACCTATTCTCTGTTAAGCTCCTTGAATCCCCAACTCTCTTAGACCTTGTTGGTTGGACCTTGATACTTGTTTCAACTTTTGTTATAATTAAAAAAGGAAATAATTCCTAAAAATAAAATTGGCATCTATTTGAGTGAAATGAGATGTTCAAATATGAAACAATGAACAAATCGACCATAAAAAGTAATAAACAAAAAAAAAACCTAGATCTCATCTTCATTTGTACAAAAGGTGAAATGAGAGCAACAAACTTCAATATAAATGAAACTAGTATTATATGATATCATTTTATTGTTGATATATGTTAATTGCCCAAATACTTAGATTATATATATAATGTAAACTATGTAACATTATCGAATATTAAATAAACAAATTACTCCGGTTTATGTTTTAATATTAACTAAATATTGGGTAGATTTTTAGAATTCAAAAAACAAACTATTTGGTTATTAAAATTTATATTATTAATTGACCAAATAATCCATCACAATTTTCATCTCCATGAATACTAGTGCAATTTTGAAACCAAAAAAGTCTATTTCAAATTGTAGAAAAAGAGAAAATCATTTTCACTTCTCATGTTTTATAATTCAAAATAAAATTGGAAAATACATTAACAGACCAAACACATTAAGCACTTATATTAATATTTTTGACTTTGATAATTAATAATTTTGAACAATTATCATAGTCATACTTAATCTAATGCAAACCTTGGTAGAAAATATTTAGCAAAACAAGAGACATTTGAATTGGGGTTCAGTCATAACATTTCAAGCACTATAATGAAGCTAGAGTTAATAATAGTCAAATGTCAAGTTGAGATGGACTACACTGGCTTCCATTCTATGTTCCATAGTATGGATAGCATTTGATGAAGAGATACCAAGAACTATTCGAAAAAGAATAAATACAGCAATAGTTTCTTTTCACCGACAATAAATGATTAAGGTTATTTCCTGTACCACATCAGAAGAAAACAGTAAGTGATATCAAAATTAGAATATAAGAAATAAAATAGCATGAATAATAACTAGTAACAATTTTTAAATATTACCTTCTCCATCCCTTTAATCAAAAAGTAACCACCAGAATCAAAGATGCAATCACTTTTGCCAAGAGTCTTCAGCCAGCAAAGGTTTGAATTGACCATCACAGGTAACCTTCCTATGGTGATTTCCCTTTTTGTGTCATCCAATACATTTTTCTGAATATATAGGTCCTTGCCAGACTTGGCTTTGTCATTTTTCTCTTGCACATACGTCTAAAAAAATGCAATTGAAAATCCTAATTATTTTTGAAATTGGGAAAAGCAATGCGAACAATATTGAGATTTTCAATTGAGAAAAAATCTTTATAAATCTACAGAAAATAAATTAAAATAGTAGTGTTTATGCAAATAACGAAAAGTTACCAAGACTAAGTGCACATTATAAGACGTAAACCACAAAATTTTGCAGCACACCATGTTATCCAAAAGTTATCATTTTCTGGCAAGATAGAAATAATTTTCCAAATTATTTGGATGATTTGGATGATTGATGAAATTTAGCTAATACCATATAGTTCTATGCTGTCCGGCACAGACTAAACATCCCATAACACTCACTGAAAAACATGCAAAACTCTCCAAGACGAACAAAAATGAAGCAAATTTTTCGTGGTGTCGTGGACATCTCATTCCGCCCTCCTCGACCCAAGCGATAGACGTCCATGATGACTTATGCAATGTGACTTCAATGAGACTAGGGCATCTGCAATGCAACAACAGTTGTCTACACAAGATGATGTCTTCCGAGTCACAAGACAATAGCTTCAGCAATGACAACTGTCCACGAACACCACAGGGCTTCAAGTTGGTATGCAACTTCTCTACCACAGCTTCCTCCTCTCCTCTGCCTAAGATTAGCACTCAGCGTAGCCACCAGCACAGCTGGCATATATTGTTCTGACTGAGGACCGAACCCTAGCTTAGAACAGTCAAACCTTGGCTAATATATCAACTTGAAAAAAGCCACATTGCAGCATACCATTTGGTAAACAGATATTGAGGAAAGGCAGCATATGTAAGTACTGCTTCATGGATCTATAACTAATTATTTCCTGTTCTAAAAGTAAATCATGCAGTGTGAGATAACCATTGGCTTAAATCACCTAATGATGAACTGACACAGGATGGTGAATAGGTGTTTGTGCATGCATCATGATGTTGGTATCGGACCAAGATTTGGAACCTTACATGTCATCTACCTCACCTTTCATAGTAACATGAAAAATAAATCTAACATACATTACAATAGCTGACAGTTCAATGTGAAAGAAAAATGTCTCAGTAAGTCAGTGGCACATCAAATTTTCATAAAGAAACTATTAGTTCAAAATTAACACATTGATACATTGATAAAGCACAAAAATCTCATAGCTACACAATAGATAGATTAAATGGGATTCATCAAACTACATAGTTTTTTTTACTGTATGAAGAACAAAAGAGTTACAGTAGCCTGCTGAAAGGAGAAATGTCATTAGTATGGGACCCTGAAGCATAAGGGAAGCATAAAAAATGTGATGGCGCATTATTAAATCATTAGTTTCTTACAAGTTATAATGTAGTATTTATTGGTTCTTATCTTCTTTAGAGTAAATTAAGTAAGATAATTTGAACTATCAATCAATGTTCTAGTCAAAATATCAGAATCGAATATGAAGGAAAGGATGTGATATAAGACATCCCAGCTTACAATAACAAGCTAAACAAAATCTCGATAAGAACTATTTGGTAGACTGTGAAGACTTCCGGTTGTGAAGAAGCTTGACAGTCAACAAAAATCCAAGACCAACCAACAATAAAAGCAAACAGACACACCTGAACTCTGACTTCAACTTTTAGCTGAGAAGAATATGTCATGCTCTGGAGGCGAGCATGTTTAGGCAGTAATTTCAGTGAGGTCTCCTGCACATCGTTACTTTCAGGCCAAAACTCAGGCCTCTCAAACCTGACTTTCCCGAAACTGATAGCAGCATGTCTCCATCCTTCAGATCCTTTCTTGGATGGGTCATAGCCTGGTTCAACGACAACTTCTCCGATAGTGTCAAACAGATCTTGGAGGCCATGTTCGATAAAATCGTTGTAAGAATTGATCTGATGGCTAACAAGACCCCACTCTTTGAAGAAGGCCCTTGAGGCGTCTTTGCAGAATTTTTCCAAGGTCCTCGTCCACAAATCACTCTCCTTTTCCATTTCCTGCGACGGTAAAAGTAAATGAGCTAGAATGATGTATCAAGCAGCAGATAGATAAAAAGGGTAGTAATGCGGCAATTTACTTGTCTCACGGGAGACGGCAATGCCTTAAAGAACGACGCCGGAGAAGCAGAAATCTCGAAAAGGGTAGCAGGAGGAACCCAGAACCCTAGTTAGCGTGAGGGAAGCTATGCACGAAGTACCGAGGGTTTTTTGATGGCCCGAGGTTCAGATATCAAAACTGTGGTAGATTACGCTCAGATTGATCAACAAGGATTGTAAGCGGCAATCCATCAGAAGATGAAGAAATCGAGAATGCGGATGGTCGGCTTTGAGATGCGAGGTTAGGTTGTCAACAGTCACAAAATAGTTTCTCTCTCTTCTTCGGGGGTGCCGAGCAAGCAGCTCGCCGCCGGGAAGAAACCCTCAGAGTTAGGAATTGCCATCTCGGTGCGCGATGCAGAGATCGGAGAATAGCGAATCAGAGACGAATGAGAAAGGATCTCTAACCCTAAACTACCAAGAAAACGAAATCGATTTGACGCGCTGGGGGAAAACAAAAAGGGGCAGAAGGCTCGCGAGAAGCATGAGGGGTTTTTAAGTACAGAGGGGTTTAGGCAGGCTGAGGCTAAACTGGCCTGTTTTTTTTTTTATTAAGTCAGATATTTAATTTTTGAATTAATTAATTGTACTAATTTTTTTTCACAAATTTAAAAATATAAACATTTTATTATAAAGTTAAAATTCAAATCAAAATATTTGAGATCTCTTAAAGCATAATTGTCACTGTACTATTTTAATAATAAAATATAAAATTCATCATTTTAACGGTTCCATATAATATAAAATATGTCACTCCAACATCTCTATACAAAGTAGAATCCGTGATTCTAGTGGCCTTATACGGTCAGTCCCACGATCATATATGATGAGGTAAATCGATAAATTACAATTGATCATAATGGAATAGGACATTATCTCGATTTTATCGAAATTCGGTCCTTATCTATTTCAATAATTATATTTCATCATAACTAATTCAATTACATCCCAGAAGTAATTGTCACTGTACTATTACGTTGTAGATGGATGCTTGAACCGGTCAGAGTTCACCAAAGATGATCGGAGAAGCCAATAGAGTCAAAGTTAATTATGCTCAAATTTATTTATTAAACAATTTATAGAGTTTTATTTTTTCAACATTTTGGTACTCGTGAATTTTTATTAACTATCAACTGTTGTTACTGCTAACTAGTTCAAGTTTTAATTCCCACCAGATTAGTTGACAGCAATAACTATCTTCTTAAATGCACACGCGACTTAAAACTGTTCATCAATACATTTGACACATGACTCGTAAGATTTGAGGTAGAAGTATTCTAAGAATGCCATAATCTCCAGCTCAGTGTGATCAACAGGGGATGAACTCTACAGATCCTTTTCATGCTAATTAGTCTCTTCATGAAGCTCCAGTCTATTCCTGCATTTAAATGCTACATTAATTCTCTGATACCTTATCGCGGTGCGACGGTTAAATCTTTTAATGGCATGCCTAAAGAGCACAAGAGGTAGGAGATGCATTTAACTGGAACTGGTGGCAAGATTGATGGCTCTGTAGCTGTGAAAGCAAAGAACCAGCATTGAAGACAATTGAAGAAGGGGAGTTAATGGTGGCTCGTACTTATGAACATGGCCTTCCTTCTTCAATGCCAACCTCTTTACTTGAGGATCATCAGAGTCATTGCAACGCTCCTATAATGTTATATTTATTTAAAAATTTAGGATTAATCGATTTGAAGAGTTAAATTTCTAACAGCTTATTATGGGATTTCACTTGCCAGGCTTTCCATCAAAACTTCAATTTCTATGAACTCACCTCTAGGTATTGGGACTTCACTTGTCAAGAGCTCTCACATTCAAGACTAAACTCGTGAGACCTCAACTCGAGACTTTACTTAAAAAATGATAATCTCAGTAGCCATATCTCTGGGGTGGTCGGCCCGGTCCCACGGAAGTTTCCCACCGACCACGAAAGTAAATCGGGAAGCGCATACGGCGGCCAATTCAGATGCCCAGCATCCTTTGATTGCGTTCCCCATTTTGAGGAAAATTCCTGCAAATACGTCGTAGCTGGGAATCGAACCGCGAGTCTCTGAGTTACAATCCGGATGTCCTACCGTTGCACCATTGCCCCCGGGGACAACTCGAGACTTTACTTGCCCTTGCTCTTGTGAGACCACTAGACCATGATGATGAAGTGACCAATAGTTGTTGGAAATGCTAAACGAAATCAGAGGCCACTTTCTGAAGGCTAGTGGTGTTGCCTTGCCCCTTATTTCTTGGCTCAATAATCCAACTACAGTGTGTCCGAATTCAAACTAAGGTTTCCAGGAACTCAAGCTTTGTCCATTCGCCTAGCTTTATCTATATGAGTTTGATTAAAAATAAAACAAAAAGTCTAAAGATTAGGAAAATAAAATATTAAAAATAGCTATTAATTATAATCTTACTATTTGCATAATTTGGTGCAAGATATAAATATCTACGTCTCTGATGTAATATGAGTCAGATCTTGAGATCTTTTCTAATCTTGTAAAATAGTCAGCTGAATGACTTAATCGGCTTAACTCAACCTAGTCGACTTCCCTTATTGACTCAGTTGACTATGAATTTTGGAAATTTATTTTACTCAAATATATAAAATGCATGAACACACTTATTATACCATAATACATGATAGAAAAATATTTTTTTTATAAAAGTAAATGTTCTGATCAATATATCGTGGAGGATTAAATCATCAATCCACAAACTACTGACGTGCACACTCCTCAAATATATCTATCGAAAAAAATGAAGAGATTTGAAAAATACTCAAAAGAGAGTTAAAATGACATTGGAAGTGGATCCCGACAAATTACTCTGACACTCAAATTAAGATTTTGCGTGAGGAAGAACTTTAATGATTTAGAAAAATTAGGATTGAAGTGTAAATACGTGTACCCATAGGTATGAACAACTTTTTCTAGAATTGATCTCTGAAATATTAACACACATTTAGAAATATTATGAGATACCCATTCTAATTTGTTTAAAAAATTATGAATTATTCATTTAAAATAAATATTTTAAGATATTTTTTTTATTATTCAGATGAAACAGTCTTAGAATTTCTTAATATTAAAGATGAATCAATTTTATAACTTTATTCTGTATGACATGTAGAGTAATGTATTTCCATCACATCACTAAATTTTATGATTCAATATAACACAAAGGTAGAAACTTTGAAAACATTGGTATCATGAGGTCCAACTTTGCAATACTTTAAACAAAAACTATTTTCTAAGTTTTCAAAAAACATTTTGAAAATAATTTTGGATTTAAATTTTCAATCAGGGTTTTGAACTATATGCACGTGAATTGTGCACAAGTTTTTTTAAAACCGTTCCCTACGATTTATCGTTTACATAATTCATTTGCGTGAGATGTAATCGATGTAAAACGCTACTTATATTTAATAAACCAAACTTTGATAACTCCTATCAATTGATGTTATGTTTAATAAACTAGATCGATTGATCGTATATTTCAGTATATGTTATACTATACATCTAAATTTTTTTATCAGATTTTAAAAATTTAAAGATTGTACTAGGTTTATTTATTATTTTATTAATTTAGATCATATCTTTTTCTATTATTATAATTAATTATAATTTTTTAATTTATATTGGACCGCAGCGAATTCAACTACATGAATAATTAACGAATTAATAAATATTTATATTCATTTAACTTTTTTAATTGAATATTTCTGAAATTGCACAACGACGATATGCAGCGGTAAGTCGGACTGCGGTTTGCCTCCTCCTCAGACGTAACCTAATCTTTCTACCGTTTCCCGGCGCTCGCATGCCCTTTCTCCTATTTCTCTCAGGCCGCTGTCTCCCGTCCCTCTGCCTTGAGTTCGGCAAGTACTTTGAGGTAAGTTGACGTATTATGCGAATTGCCACTGTTGGTTTGTTCGAAGAGTATCAAAGTTTGGTTTTTGTGATTCTTTGGAAATACACGAAAACTTTGATCCAACACTTTCTGAGTTTCTGAAGAGATTTATGTGGATGTTTTTTTTATAATGATTTTCCCGTTATTTTGTTGTTGAGTTGAAACTGTATACTTACCGATTTCTTGCTTTCCCCGAATCGGGAAAAACAAGATAGATGATTGCCGATGGAACCCTAAAAATGTTTCATCTGGCAGGACAGATGCCTTTTACGCACTTGTCACGACGCTCCTTCTAATATGCTGGGAAAATTCCTATTGTCTAACTCTGTACCCATGTTCGTTATATAATCTTTGCTCTTTCTCCTCTGTTTCCGTGAGCCATTTTTGAGGAAGTAAGGGATTTTATCTCACATTGCCTTTGTCTTTCTGTTTTGTAGCTTATTGGTTGTTTTCCTTGCGTTTCTTGATCCTTACTGAGCCGATTTTATCCATGCGTGAAATGAGCCATTTATACTTGTGTAAGTTGGTTTCTTAATGCGATGAGCAAATTTTTCTCGTTTTGGTCATAATGCAGTGTGCGAAAACAAGAAATTTTTGTTCATTTGGTAAACATTTATATTCTACTTAGCAAGGGCGACCTACTATGTTTATTTATGTACTTTTGAATTTCCATGTTCAGGTTTCCTCCCCAGAGCTTCTGATTGATATTGATCTACAATAGAGTTTGTGATCACACTTAGTTTTGCACCCATAGAATAACATCACAATGTTTTCAAGGAGATTAAAATTTAGAATACACAAACAGGGTTCTTTAGGACAAGAATATTGGTACTTGTTCAGGTTAATAAGAAGGGATTTCTCCCATTGTTGTAATGACAGATGTAACATTTATACCTATCCACTACTGAGAGATTCTCTTGTTAGACGGTTTAGCTCAGTTTCACTTCCTGACAAAACTTCACTTTCCTCATGGAGAAGAGAGGTCAGAATAAGCAATAAGCTTAGTCCTAGCTTGTCATATACGTGCTGTAGATTTTACAGTTCTGAAGGTGATGGAAATGATGCCAGTGGGGGCAAACATGTACCTGTTAAAAGTGCCACTAGCTTTGATAAGGAAAAAGCGAGCAAGGAAGAGTCTATTTCTGATTCAAGTCGCTGTGTTGAACATGCTTGGCTTGGGGAACAGGACCAGCTTGATTGGCTTAGTTGTGAGAAAATGTCAATTGATAGTCAAATCAAAGAATCCCGTTTTCTAACTAAGCGACAGCAATTCAAGAATGAATTCGTGAGGAGGGTTGTTCCATGGGAAAATATCAAGGTGTCATGGGATAAGTTCCCATATCATATTCGGTAAGGTTTTTTGAGATTCTTTTAGGTGATATCTTTTGAGCTTTAACATATTTTATTTTATCCTACTAGGGAGCACACAAAAAATTTGTTGGTTGAATGTGCTGCTTCTCATCTGAGACACAAAAATTTTGCATCGTCTTATGGTGCTCGGCTGATTTCTTCAACTGGAAGGATACTGTTACAGGGTTTTCCAGGTTTTTTGATTTAGTAAAATAACAATCCATGCACAATTTTGCCCTTTTCTCCATCAACAACAATTTATGAATGCAGAATGATTGAAGTCTGGTTAATGCTTCCAGGAACGGAGCTCCTGAGAGAAAGAATGGTAAGAGCTCTGGCACGGGATTTGCAGGTTCCACTACTGGTGCTCGACAGCAATGTTCTCACTCCATATGTAAGAGCTGCATATATTATATATTTTCACACCATTCGACCAAGGTTTTGATGATTTATGAGAGATCCAACAACTTTTGTTTCTCATTCAGGGCTTTGGTCAAGAATTTGCTTCTGAAAGGGAAACAGATAATTGTCATGTGGAATCAGGAGAAGAATGTACATCTGAGTCTGATGCTGAAGATGAAAATGCAGAAAGCAATGATGAATGGACTAGTAGTATTGAAAACGGATCAAGTGAAAGTGATAGCGATGATATACAAGCTTCTGTTGAGGCTCTCGAGAAGCTTGAGCCATGTAGCCTTGAGGAATTCGCAAAGGTAAGTGAACCACAAAAGATTGCATGCTGTCATGCAGGATTGCTGATCCTCTGAAAAACAGAAGCTTATTTTTTTTCCTTTCTCTCTAATGAATGTTTGGATGGTAACATTTTGTAGCATTCATTTTATACTAGACTATGTAATCGCAAAATAAAAACCTTCCCAGAAGTAGAGGAAGGTTTCTGTTGTGTTTGCTGCAATATTCTTTGATAACAAATCAGTTGATGCTTTAGTAAAATGCATCTATTATCAAATTAGATGAAAAGCAACACAATTTAAAAACTGTATACTTCCTGTATAATAGAAACATTGGCTTACCAACTTATTGACCTAAACTGTGATGGTCATATCCCTAGACTGCATCATTGATTTTCAACAATGTCATATTCAAGCATCCTTTTTCCCTCCTTTATGTTGTTCTTTTCCTTGCTAAGCTTTGTGTAAGTTAATGTTTTGACTCCAACTCTATGATTCATTGAACCAAGTGGATTAAGTAAAATGGTGGGGCATACAACTACATATTGAAACACTTAAAATTCGTATAAAAATTTGATCCTTTGCTTAAATGACTGTTACTGCTGTCACTTTCCAACAATTTTTTGTTGGTGCTATAATCCATCTTCTCATTTGTGATTTTCCAACTTAGTACTTGATAAGATAAAGATAGACACAAAGTTTCTAAAGGGATTGTCAGGATTTGGTGGACTGAAGTATGAGATTTATATAATTCTTTATCTATCATTCATAGATATTTCACATGTTTTACTTCCTAAGGAATATATATGTGACTTTAGTTTCTAATTTACGAACTATCTGGCTTTACTTGATCATGGAGTACATAGTTCTAGGTGGTATCATCAAATTTTTGAGTTTAGATCTTTATCCTTTTTATTAACTGCAGAGAGTTGCTGGAGAAGTTGAGAGTGCCTCTACGTCAAAAGATTCAGATGCTGCTACACCACCTGAGAAATCAAAAAGGCCGCTTAGGAAAGGCAATAATCCTATCTTTGGCTATGTTTATTACTTCAAACCTTTTTGAAGTTTTTTAATTAGATCTCTAGCTTCATCTTTTTGTGATTTTCTTTACTGTAGTGTCCATTCTTCATATCTTATGAGTTCTGAGGCTCTAAATTTTCCTCTACAAAAGTTGTCTAATTATGTCATTTCTTGATATACTCTTCCACTTAAGAATGATGCAATAAGCAGTCATGGCTAATGTATGTCATGCTCTAGTCCTAAAACATAAAACACAAACAATAAAAAAAAATCCTCAATGGTAAAGGAAAAAACAGACTATTGCAGATAAAGACATGTGAAGGGACTTCTATTACTAAATTACCCACAAAGGAATATATTTAATAAGATATTGCAAGGTAGAAACATCATAGTTCATGTATCAATAAGAAAGATGAATTGGACAATGATCTATTGTACCGATAGTCGATTCTTGTGCTGGACAACATAATTTTGCTGCAATACAAACATAGATGATTTTATAATTGATGCCTTGTTAAACATAGAAACAAATGGATAACTGAGACAACAATGCCAATAGTAGTGATATGAGGGGTATAGAACATTAGAAGAAATCAATCAATTAGGTAATAGACTCCATCAGACTCATGATTGCGACTAATCATTAATATCAATCACAAATCTTAAAAATGCACATTTATTACTATAAAGCATGATTTTTTGATAGTATCGTAGAGTGCTGATGGATACTAAGGGAAATTAGTGACAAAAAGTGGATGAAGCCAAGTATTTTGAATTGGCCTACAAATAAAACAAGATGTTGGAGCAGGGTTAGAGGAACTTGTAGTGACATGGATTTTGTTGTAGATTGCCATCCAAAATTTTCACAATGACTGATGGTTGATGTGACCACAATGAACCATGTCCATGTCCATTTCCTTGATGCCATCCAATACTGTGAACAACTTTAGAAGTATACATGGAAGTTACATGTATACATGAAGGTTACATAAGACCATATTGCAAATGTGGCTGAATGGCATTGTGGGAATATGCAAAACCACATAAAAAATTTAAAATCTAAAACTCTTCATTTGGGTGTTTCAGATTTTTGAGAATTGTAGAGATAGGATGATTAAATGGAAAATTTATTCCACTTACCCCGAAGAGTAGCCAAATATTTTGAAAATTAGCTTACCATTCTGTATAAGTTAAAAAACTTAATGTTTCTCATCACTACAAGATAATTTTGCTCTTGGTATCACATCTATCCTGGAGCCTTCCATATCCTCTTAGGAATAGAGAGAAACATCACGGTAGCAATGTAGATATTCTACTTTATGAAAAACCATGTAAAGTTTGTACTTCATTGTGACTAAGTAGCATCGTTCTAGTTTGGAGCTAGAATTGTGAAATGACTTTCCTTTCCATGACAGGCAACATGAATCTCAGGCGTCCTTGCTTATAGGAGATAATTGGGACTATTAAGTTTGGCGTTGCTTTAGATGACGCCATTATATCCAACAATATCAAAAGAGAATGCAACAAAGATAAGGAGGTGAGAAGAAGGATTAATAACCTAAGGTTTAGTCAACATAAAGATTAAGAAGTAAGCTTACGATGAATATAAAAGAATAGTGTATGGATTAGGAATAAGAAACTTGCATGTCCAAACCTTATAAATATGAGGGGAAAATGGTTAGATAAAAAGTGAGAGGCAAATTGAATAAACACAATAAATACATACAAAATGAGTGTATCTTCTCAAATGCTCTAGAAGTGTTGAGGGGGAGGGGGCTAGAGATTGTGGGAGGATTAGGTAACTAGTACCTAGATTGAATGACATAAGAACTTGGACGAAATTGATAAAACGAAGGGCATAATCATCTCATGAAGAAAAAACACACCTCTATGTTCTCACATAGAGTATATCAAAGAAGAAATCTTATTAATCAAAACTTAAATACAGCGGGGGTTGGGCCTTTTTAAAGGTTCTAACCTAATCAAAATTGGAAATATGAATAAAAATTGGGTAAGCAATACCCACTTAATCAAACTCAACAACTTAGAAAATAGATTAAACGATATTCCTATCAAATTAAAATATATCAAACTTTTACCAAAATTGACTACAATTTAAAATTTAAAAGGAAAAACAATTCCTAGTCTGCATCAATCTTGGTCTTGTAGTTTACAAGGAACAATCTCATCCTTGTTGCCTGGGCTTTTATTTGTCTTCTGAATTCAATTCCAAAATCAAATGTCAGATTAAAGAAATAACAAACTATTATCCTATTGACTTTTGCCAATTATGACTAAATAGATATCTGTTTTATAATTGTTTTGTTCTGGCTGCTATTTGTTATCTTCCTTTATATCTACCTAACTCAGGTAACTTGAGATCTTGATTTCTAGATGCATTTCGCTAGAATTTAGTACATTGTATCTGGACTATTTACTAAACCAGGATTTATTGATAGCTTTTATTATTCTGTTAAGAATATTGGTATCTTATCCAATTTATTTAATGGGGCTTTGGGAGTAATAGATTTTTGTGCATAACTAGTCCATTTTGCTATTTTCTATTTCAGGAGATCGTGTGAAGTATGTCGGTGCTTCAGTTCAAGTTGATAGCAGGTGCTTATTATGTTTCTTAGCCTTTTTCCGTAGTACTGAAATATGTGTAAAATGCGTCTTTTCTAGTCTTAAATAGATTGTTTGAAATAATTTGGTTGTTCTTGGTTTTCATTGGATTATGCATGGACATCAATTAACTTGACATCATGGTATAAACTACTGTGCCATGCTAGTCGGTGCATGCAAAATTTTCCATCCCGCCTACCGACCAACACTATCATAACCTCGCTAGGTTGTGGAGGAAGCCATGACCTCGTAGCGCTGTGAAGGATGCCATGAGGTCGTGACATCCTTCGTTTTTAATTATTTTTATTTTTTATTTACGACATTTAATTTAAATTCTTTTCTTCTTTTTTCCTTCTTGATCTAGTCTTTTTCCTTCTTCATCGGATTTTTCCCCTTCTTCATTCGGCCATGAGGGAACATAGAAGAAAATATCTCTTTACCTCTTTAACGTGGTTATTTTTTCTCTCTTTCATCTGTCCACGAGATAAACAGGGGAAAAAATTTCTCTTAAAAGATAGTTAATTTTTTCCCTTCCATCTGTCCACGAGGTAAAAAGAGAAAAATAAACCTCTTTAAGATAGTGAGAACAAATTATTAGAAAAAATAAAAAAATTAAATATAATATAATTTTAACCTTATAAAATATACTACTATGAATTAAATTATTGTATATGTAAATTTGGTTTAATTTTAAATTAATCAAAATAAATTCAAATTAAATCCAGTTTAAACCTACTTGATCCTGCCATATTTATTTGGTGAACTTTAGCTAACTCTAAATTGACTTTTAGCATCAAACATTTCAAGAAATAATATTAAAACTTGAACACATCGTTTAACCTCCAAAGTATAGTTTAATAGTAAGCATCTATAACAATCAAATATTAGTAAAAATATTTTTTAATTAATATATTTATATTTAAAAAAGTACTGAAACTGTATCAGCACGGCATAATATGATACTGAAATCGTATCATTTCGGTCATAATTTGAAACTTTGATATTGCTTGGAATTTTAAACTTTGTATGACATTTTGTAATATGGGGATTTTTGACGCAATGGTAAAGTTGTTGTGTGACTTGGTAGTCACGACTTGCGGAAATAACTTTTTTCAATATAGGATAAGGCTGCGTATGATAAACCCTTTCTTGGGACCCCGCATTGGCAAGAGCTTTGTGCACTGAGCTTGACATTTTGTAATATGCTTTCTTATGTTGGTTTTGATAATCTTCAAACTTTAATTAACCTTACCTTTATCTAAGGAAACCAATTTTATATTAGCCGCTCATCGGATATCTGGAAAACATCTTGGTAACTTAGATGGAGAGGATATTAATGACAAAAAATTGTTTCTACTGGAGCCTGCACTGCTACTCCTGTATTGAGTTTGATTAAAACACACATTCTTTTAGAGGATATCAACTGGCATATTGTTTTAAGTTGGCCAAAGAAACTAAATCTGTTTGATGTAGGAATTTGTACAATTAGAAATTTGCTGGTTGAGATTATGAGTGAACAAATAATTGGATGGTTTCTTTTTTTTTAGCTTTGTTGATTTTATTTTTCATTTTGCTCTTGTGGTTTGTAACACTGGAATATAACTCTAAGTTTGACATGGTTTGAACCAAATACCAGTAGCATTTAATGTTAAATTCTGCAATGCGTATTGAAAATTCATATATGCATCCATAAATAGGGCAAAATTACTAGGTTTATGAATGGTTTTAATAGCCCTTTTTATTTTCCCCCCTTTATATTTGGTCCCTATGTTCATTGGCACCTTTTCCCTCAATTTACTTGTAATTGCTGTTTACACAATTTTTATTTATTAACATTTCACATTGTTTAGATAATTGTTTTTGTGCCGTTATGGTAGAGTTTTTTATAGTTGACATTTGGATGTAAGATTTTTGATTCTTTTTTTTTGACCATTGTGATCTTGTGAAAGAATGCCAGTCTGACTACTGCATTCATTGCTTAAAACGTGGACAAAGATGATGGCAATGGGAATGCCAAGAGTAACAATATATGTTGTTTGAGGTGCTAATTCATTTTCTTCTCCCATTTGATGCGATAATTATCACAATTGTCTTTGTCTCTATTAGTAATTGAATGTAGAAGATGTTACATGCATCTTTAACATCTTCATGCAAAAACCGTGGAGATGAAGTTTATTTATTTCCAGGAACAGGTAAAATCCCTTCCTTTGGTGCTGCATCAATACCAAGGGGTCTCAGCAAATTGCCTTATAGAATGTAAATAACATTCCTACGTGTTAAAAATAAAGAAGGGAAAGTGGTTCTATTTTTAGATAGAATGGTATTTAATTGTCTACATGTTTGCAATGAAATCACTTCTTCATAATTGTCTTTTGTTGACTGCCTTGTTTGCTCCTGCAAATTGAGTATGAAAATTTCAAATGCTTTTATATGGATAGAATATGTTTAATGCTAGAATATGTCTTTCTTTGGAGATATCGAAAGAACTAGTTATATGGATAGGTCCTATAACTAAATATATTCAAATTCGTATTTTCCAGCTGCAAACTCAGATCATTTAACCTCTTTTGTTTCCTAAATCATGTTTTCTTCCAACCTTCTAAATATTCATCCCACCTCAACGAGCTACATCTTTCTAAGATTCTAATCCTAGAAAAATGTTACTGGGGAATGTACCAACTTCTGATGGCTCAACAAATGCCTTTAGTTTTCTTAGTGGTGGGTCAGTGGGTATGTCTTTCCCATATAGCCTAGGTTAACTACTGGACTTAGTCTAGGTGAACCTTGTAATAGTCATATTTATACAACTATGCAACTCATGTTGCCTCCTTGTATTTTTTCCATGAATTGTTCATGGCAGAATGCTAAATATCTTTCTTTTTATCTATTATCCTCGTCCTCAATTAAACCATCAATTCTTCTTGGTCATTCCTTATTCTTATGCTGCCAAATAGTTTCCATAATTTATCATAAATTCATTGTTTAAAAATAGGATTTGAAATGAAGAGTGGACCATTAAAATGCAGTAGCACTTTTGAAGTCGTATATGATCATTATATGCCCCATAGGCTAAGAAATATCAAGGGAAAAATCTACAAGTCACTTTTATATTTCTCTATTCTTCATGGTTTTGAGTATTGAGCTATAAGTCAGTTCTATATCACTCTATTCTTCATGGTTTAGAGTATTGAACTGTTAGGAAATAACTCATACAAAAATTTAATATATCAAAGATGAGACTGCTAAGATGAACATGTATGGTTAGAAAAATAATAAATAAAAAATAGTATCTCAAAGCAAATTATGTACAGCTTGATATTACTACTACGAGTGATATTACCTTACATAGAGATGAAAGGAGGGATCAGATCCATGTTGCTGACCTCGGAATAGACACGACTTGATGATGATCATAATAGTGAGAAATTAGTTTTTTGGAAGTCTTTGATGCTTGAATTGACAATTCCCTCTCTTGTATCCGTGTCATCATGACACAAGGAAAAGTAGAAAATATTAATTTGACAAACCAAACTTGTTAATGAGCAAAGAAAGAATCTGAGGATTGGAGGGGAAGAAACGAGGAAGTAGAAAAGCAGAGGAGGAAGAAAAGAGGAACAGGTGAATGAGAAGCCTTGCTAGTCACCTTTGTTGCTGAGACTTACAAGCTACCTCTGTAGCATCTCAGTGGAAGAAGGGATAAGAGAAGTAGTGCACCTGGTTGTAGATGTTGCTGAGTCATGTAGGAGGATTTGGATAGCCAGAGGCATGGTTGGCTAGAATGTGTTAGGATCTGGTTAGTTGTTCACAGTGGTTGGGAGGGCTGGAACATTGCAGGACGATTTGGATCACAGTTCAAAAAAGGCGAGGGAGTTTGGAATCAAGCCCTCTTTGGAGAAGTAGATGAGCTAATGATAAATTAGAAGAGTTTTGGATTTCCAGCATTTAAGAATGTGTCTACCTGTGTCCTAAATTTGGACTCTTTTCAGCAGAACCACCTCTTCATTCTCACTTTGAGAAAATCACTTGTCTGAAGATTCATACCGTGTTGGATACACCTACCTAAGTTTGAGTGGTGTAGTTGGTAACTGATATTTTTAGCTTATAAGCGCCCAACTCAATCATGGCATGTTTCTTTTTCTTCCTGATTCTAAACATTGCATTAACAATATCTCATAGACAACCAAGACGAATTAGGAAAATACTGTTCACTATACATGATACCATCTCATATCGACTGATAGGTTTGTTTGTTTAACACTACATATAGTATGTCTTGAATCAATTGGCGATGTTTCACTGGATTTTGTGGTAACTGCACCACTTTTTGATGCTTATGAGGTTCTTATATATATAGGCTCCTTTGGAATGGACTCCACATCGACTGGAGATTCCCTAAAAGACATACTTATAGACATAGGATTCTTGTCTTTGGAATGGACTCCACATTGACTGGAGATTCCCTAAAAAACAATGGATAGTAGCTTTTGGCTGTAAAGTCTCAAAATTTTTTCTTCTGTTTTTAAAAGTTACCAAGGCGGTACCTAAGTATGGATGAAGAAAAGGTTGGGAACTGCCTTAACGCTCTGGCAAGTAATATATTGTTAAGAATCTTACAAGCATGATTCTTAACAGTATTTAGATCAATACAGCTGAACCATTAATTGGAACTTATGGATTGTTTGTTTGTTATGTTTTACCTTTTTTTTTTTGTTGATTTCTATCACTATTATTATTATTATTATTATTATTTTTGTAACAGTTAACAGTTTGTACCTACAAAAAATTCTGATTTTAAGTTGCAGGGTATTAATTGCTGTCTTAGGCCCAGTGTTAATACTTGACTTCTTTGTGAGCTAAGGCACAAATACTTCAACTGAAAGTCCTCTCTTGCCTTTAACAATGTATTAGGTAAGTGCCTTATCTAGGCAGCTTTTCAAAGCCCTGCTATCCCACAGTGCTTAAATTTTAAAATACCAATCTGATGTCCATCTCAATGACTTGTACCAACTGTTTTAATCATTCTGGCTCGTAGTGTGATGTCTTGTTGTTTTTGACATGTTAAAAGTGATTGCTAGATTCTATAGTCAAATTATTGAATCAATTAAAGAGTTGAGGGTGTGACTGGATTAAATGGAATTGACACGGTATTTACTTCTCTAGAAATTGGGGGAAATAAAATCAAAGTAAAAAAGCTTCTTATTTTCTTTCTAGAGGGAAAAATGCTGAAAGAAAGGAAAGGAAATTTGGACTAGTTTTCCACTGGAAGTTTTCTTCTGAAAAGTGGGTGAAAATAAATGGAACAACTTAACGGCCATCTTTCTTACTGTAAATATGCAGGTCTTCTGTTTCCACATCTAGAGCTTGCCCTTGATCTCACCATCAACCACATAGCGTAGAGTTACTGTGCTGCAGTTTCTCTGATGCTGCATAGTTCAGAATGATATGGTAGAGCTCATTCTTTGTTGCACTACTCACATGACCCTACATATCTAGCCACAACTTACAAAGCTTTTGTGAGGGAGCTCACCACAGTGGTATTTATGCTAATGTTGCATAGTTTGCCACAACTTAGCAAGGGTTGCAACAATCAAAGAGCTTGAGATGCAATGGAGAATTGACATGGTGTGGGAGGAAGGATTTAAAGTTGAAAATGATTGATTAGGTAGGATATCAAGGTATTCTAGCAAACTTATTTTCAAAGGTCTAAAATTTTGTAATGGACCCATCAGTGCAACCAAGATTCACTACTTTGAGAGATGGCTGTTGGTTGGACCACCTTTCCAGGCAATAGATCTTGTAAATGCAGTACGCTGCCCTACTACACAGTATAGGTCATTTGTCTTTTTTATTTGGCATCTTTTGTTATTTCTATTTTTGGGTACAAGTGATATGGTAAGGTACTGCAAACACAATTTTTTTATATACATATTCTTTTATCTTTCTAATACGACATGGGATAAGAAGATATCAAAGTTGAAAATAATAACCAAGAGTATACTTGGTGAGTCAAAGGGATGTGCATGACTAAGTAAAGAATCTTGGTGATGGAATGAGAAAGTACAAGAGAAAGTGAAGGAAAAATGAAGAGCCTATAAGATATTATATACTTGTAAGAACAAGAAAAACTTAAAAAAATATACAATAGTCAAGAAAGAGGGCAAAAAAGCAGTGAACGAAGCTAAGAATGAAATTTTTAAACATTTATATCGAAAATTGGATACAAAAAAGGGAAAAGAGACATTTATAGAATATCTAAAGTGAGAGAGAGGAAAATAAGAGATCTTATTCAAATAAGATGTATTAAAGATGAATGTAATAGAGTACATGATAAGGAAATAAAAGAGCGATGGAAGTAAATGAAGGTTTAGGTGACCAACTTAACTTAGGTAATTTAAGTAGGTCAAATGAGTATAAAAGTATAATTTTTTATCGTAGAATTTAAACTTCAGAAGTAGAACAAGCTTTAAATATGATGCAAAATGGAAAAACAGTTGAACTAGATGATGTTTAAATAGAGATATGGAAGTGCCTAGAGAAACAAGGTATTGAATAACTTACAAAGTTATTCAACTTGATATTAAAACTAAAAAAATGTTAGATCAGTGGAGAGTAAGTACTATAGTTCTCTTATATAAGAATAAATGATATGTACAAAATTGTGCAAACTACAGGGGTATTAAAATAATAAGTTATACTATGAAACTTTAAGAAAGAGTAATAGAAAAAAGATTAAGAAAGGTGATTACGCTAACCGAAAATCAATTTGGATTTATGTCTGGAAGATCGACAATAGAAGCTATACATCTTCTTAAACAACTAATTGAAAAGTATTGGTAATAAAAGCAAGATTTACATATGGTATTCGTTGATCTAGAAGAAGTTTATGATAGAATCTCAAGGGAATTATATTGAGAATTCTAAAAAAGGGTGGTATTAGCATATCAAATATTGAACTAATTAAAGATATGTATGAGAATGTAATGACAAGAGTGAAGACATCATGCAGATTAATCGAAATATTTCTCATAAAGATAGTGTTACATCAAGGATCAACTCTAATTCCTTATCTTTATGCACTAATCATGGATGAATTTACTAGACACATGTACCGTAGTGCATGTTATTTGCAGATGATATTGTTTTTGTGGATGAGACACATGACGGAGTAAATGTTAAATTCAAATCTTGGCAGAAAACGCTAGAAGTGAAAGATTTTAGGCTTAGTAGAGTAAAGACAATATATGAAATTTAAGCTTAATACTATTAGACGTAATGAGACAATTGTTAAGATAGGAGATAACGATTTGTTTGTAACTGAGAGTTTTAAATATTTAAGATAATTTTTTGTAAAAGGATAGAGGGATTGAAAGAGACGACTTACATAGAATACAAGTGGGACGATTGAAATGAAAGAGAACGTCACGTGTTTTTTTGTGATTGTAAAGTACTTTTAAGACTTAAAGAAAAGTTTTACAAAATGATGGTTAGACGTGCTATGTTATATGGAGTTGAATGTTGGGCTGTGACTCGAGCACATGAACAAAAGATGAAAGTTGCAGAAATGAGGGTGTTAAAGTGGATGTGTGGATATACAAGGATGAACAAGATAAGAAATGAAAATATTAAAAAGAAAATTGGAGTTACACCTATTGATGCGGGGTCCGGGGAGAAAATTCAAGGAGGATTTAAAATGGTATGAACATGTACGGTATATAACCAATAGGTGCTTCAGTTAGGCGATGTGAAACTATGACAAATGCGCACATTAAACGAGGTAGAGGAAGACAAAAAAAACTTGGTTAACAATAATAAAACAAAGTAAAATTTATTTAAATATAAATGATGATGTAGTAGGGGATAGAGCCCAATGACGTACAAAGATCCATATAGCCGACCCTACCTTGTAGGATAAGCCTTGTTGTTGTTGTTGTTATATTCCTTTTATTTTTCTATCGTTCAAAGTAAGTAAACAACACCAGAAATTGCTTTGTCATTCCTCCATTCCCTTGCAGGTTATTTTGTATCCTCATGCAAATTGTAAACCTAAAGATTTATACTATGACAGACTGTTGTTGAACTCCTTTTCTTAAAGTTTTCATCTTTAGAAGATCTTGCTTGATCTGAGATTCCTCATTTTGGTTTCTGAACATGTGCATTTACTTGGACCTTTTTCTCTTTGGTTTGTACATTGTGATTCATGCTGTTTGTTTGTTCATTGGGTGATTATTAGACAAGCTATATTAATATACATTTGTGATTTTAATTTTTATCTTAAGAATTTGACATGTATGTTAATATGAACAATGGGGTAAATCAATGCATAATTGCCAATGCAGATGGAGTAGCAATTATTAGCAAATGAATTTAGTATGAATTTGCTGTAGTTTACTAAAAATTTGAGTTGATATAATTTTTTGTAGTGCTTTTCTTTTTAAGAGGCTATGTTATTCATCCAGCAAAATTGGATAAATGGTTTTCTTTATTTAAAAGCAGCATCTTGACATTCAAGTAGTAAATGTCTATTAGGATTGATTTTTTGGTTTATTCTCAACAATTTTGTATCCTTCAATTTGATTTTAGGTTTTTTGATATTTGACTTTTGACATTTCATTTTTTTTTTTGTACATTAGGATTTTAGTTTAGGTCCCCAAGATTTCATCTTTAACTACTTTTTTTTGCAGGTCTATATCCACTGGAAATCGTGGAGAAGTGTATATGATCATTGACAACCAGGTGGCTGTTATTTTTGACAATGCTGATGGCAAAGTGGAGGAACTAAATGTTTGTGCTGCTAAGGAACAAGATGGAAAACCATCTGTTTATTGGTTCGACAGTATGTTTTATTCCACTTCAACATAAAATCTGCTTAGTGATGATTATCAATTGTTCTTGCATTGTGTATAAACTTGCATTTGTTTGATATACTTTCAAATTTTTCATCCAAATTGGACCAAAATACTTAAATGATTTCAGAGATAAAGATATCCAGATTCCACTTTATATTCCCATTTTCCTAACTGAAAATGTGACCTTATATGGCTGTGAAGACCAAGGTTGTCAGGATTAGCTTCCTTCCTAATGGCAGAAATAAGTCTATAGGTTGGAATGTAGGATTTAAGATCCATAGGTTTGGAATGTAAAGTTCTACAAATTAATTTTAATACCTTATGATTATATTTTCAATTTATATTAATATATGTATTAACTTTCAATGTAAAGTATTACTATGGACATTTTGAACTACATTACAATATCATGAAGCATAGATATCATGAAGTGTTAATTAAATTATTCATTTAATACTTAAAGTGTTACATTTGTACATAGCAAGTAACAACTTCTATAAAATGAACAAAAATGATAATTAGGAGTTAAAAGGAATCTCAATAATTGAAAACTTTCTCAAATGATGACACTAAAAAATTATTTTCTACAATAAATAACAATCTTTAAAATGGTTAATTGAATGTAAATAGACAAGGTTGTTGAAGCTTGAGATTCTAGTAGGAATTGTAAGCTGGTATAGGATGGATTGTAGGTTTTTGCGAACCTAACCTGATATAGATCCTACTTAGATCTGGATCGTTTAGGCCGTGTTTGGTTGTTGGATTATAATATCCTAAATCTTACAACCATGGTCAAAACTGAAAATTTCTTATACCTTATCCCAACTAGTTGTGACTTTATTGTTATTTTCTACTTAACTATTCATTTGTGTGTAGCAATTGTAGACTATTTGACGTTATAGTTATTCAAAATTACTACTGATCTTCCCTTGCGTTTGCAATCTCCCTAACGGTCGATCCCATTGTTGCACTCGGCCCTATTGGTCGATACCCTCCTGATCAGTCGGCCCTTACGGATGCCCTTTAGGTTGATCCCATTGTTATACTTGGCCCTCGACTCTTCTGTTCGCTGTCCGTACGAGTGATAAATATTAAAGTGGTAGGAATAGGATTTGAGGAGAGAGATGAGAGTGAAAGATCTATTTTATATGCTGTGCAGTCAAAGATACGTGATGCGTGACACATGCGAGTATGAAACAAAAGGAAACAACAGTCGCTACTTGTTCTCCCACTGTGGAGGGGCAGGCTACACCTTATGATCCGAGAGGGTCGGTAAGTGCGTGACGATGACTACCGCTTCCTTTTAGGCGTGCACATCCAATTTCAGCCGTATCTTTCTATTTATCCCATATTGATCCCCAAATTTGGACCACAAAATGCACATATGGCATTTTTAAACCCAAAAACACAAACAAATGCACAAATTGGTAGCCATCAAAGACTCAATCCTAACCCTTATTCTAACAACACTTTCAACTGATAACACACAAAAAGAAACACATCAATACCTCCTAGATGTAAAGGGGTTCTTGAACCCTTCTAAGCAATTAGAAGAGTGTGGAATTTGACTTCCTGGATCTGGGATTTTTTGTGGAATCGAGCAGAGAGAACCCTAGGCAGGCAGCAAGACACGCTAGGTGGAGTAGTCGCTCTCTCCCAGTTGACATGTCTCGTCCTTGACCCTATTCTCAGATTAGGCATTACTATTTTTGCTGTTGCATTTGAATCTTGTCAATTATTGACCACAAACTCGATCTTGCTCTTAAAGCACTGCTCTTCTTCATTCATATGATGTTTTCTTGAACTTAGTTCTTTTTGCTTTTGCCCTAAGGAACTTATGAATGTCAATTTAAGAGTGTGATTTTCCTTGTGAACAAAAGAAATTCAAGTGTACTCCAAAGATATGGGCAATGACTCTGTAACCATTTAGCAGTTTGTGTCACTTTATATTCTCTCAAAATCCTTGTAGTTTTGACTTCTATTCTCATGTATGTTCTCATCCTCCATTAAGCTTCACGTTTTAAAGTAACGGTACTATACCAATTCATGCGAAATCTTTGGACTGGTTGTATTACCAACACATGCTAGGCTCTGCACTGGTTACCCCAAGCTGACAGAGGCGCACTGCTCCCACCCATATAGTTCAACCTCACAAGGTGCAATAACCTGCAATAGTTAAAATAGTTTGAGCCTGATTAGTTACACTCAAATGAAATAATGCACAATGAACAATTAAAAAACTTGTTGGGATGCCCATTTTTGAGTGTTGATGCCCTGTATGGGAGATGTATAAAATTATAAATATTGGTCTGACAGTGAACCTGTCATGGTTGGATTGGTATACTGCCACTTGTGGATGCACCATGCTAAAGTTTAACACCACCTGGCCCTGTATCTGCCAATATAAACTGTCCTCTTCAGTCAAACCTCACAACTCATTGCCCTCTAAAACAGAATTGATTAGTTTGAGGCTAATTAAAGAGTTAAATTACGATCAAATGAAATAAGGACCAATAGAGCAGTTAGTTCAAACAATGTGTTTAAGTAGATTCTTATGTTTTCTTTACATATTAATTATTGTTAAGATGGGGAAATTATTGGCATTATCCCTTAGGTAGTCTCCTCTACCATATGAAGTAGTTTGATTGTGATTTTAAATTTACATGCACATTACTACTAGGTTCCTACACTTTGCACAGTAAGGTATGTTCGTTGCAAAGAAATGCAACGGATAGGGAAAGGAAAATAGAGGTAAAATTTATAAGAAAATAATTGTGAAATATGAAGAGAGGTAAAAAAAAATATAAGAAAAGAATTGAAAAATATATTTTGTCTAACTCTTCCCTTATGCTCTACTACTCCGAGGTGTGGATTGAAGAAGGAAAGGAATTCAAGCTTGAAAAAGATTTTTAGGGAAAAGGAAAGGAAAAGAAGGGATAGAAGAAGGAAAGGAGAGGGAAAGAAAGAAAGGGAAAAAATAATACAAATTGACGGAACCTTATGGCCTCTAGGGAGGCTTGTGGCCTTGTAGTTTCTTGTGAGTCCACTAGTGGCTCCATGGTTGCAAGGAAGGCCTCGCATCCTTGAAGCTGTAAGGGAAGCCCGCAGTCGCCTGCGACTCCTCGGCCACTCGTGACACTTGTGGTCTCATGGATGCAAGCGAGGCCTTGCGGCTACGTGACTGTGAGAACGACCTCTCGTAGCTACGCGGTCGGACTCACAACCGAGAGCTCTCTCTCGACACCACGAGTTGCCTCCAACACGCGGGGGAGATTTAAGACTAATAGAAGACAATGTTATTCTATTTGATTCAGGTGGATGGAAAAATACTAAAAAAATGATCCACGGACAGATTTATTAATTGGTCTGTCCATTATTTTACAATAGGTAAATAAGAGGAAAGGATATGTTAATTTGCCCGTAGAAGAAAGGATATGATGGATATGAAATCCATCCTTTCTTTCGTAGGCACCACCAAGTAAATAGGGGTTTGAGGGAAAGGAGAGAAGCTTAAATTTAAACAATTAAAAATAAAAAAACATAATCCAAAATAGTTTTATGAAATAATTTTGAATGTCGTAAGGTGAGATTTTAGATTAATTTCATGTGAAAATGAGTTTTCTCCTCCAAATTCAACAAAATCAATATTGTGGAAAAGTGAAAAATTAGGAATGGTTCCTCAATAATGGAGGGGAAATGTTGTTGGGAAATCTTTCTCTGTCCAAGTAAGTTTCCTTACCTTGTAGGAAACACGTCTTAATATTTTCTTGAAAATGGTTTAAAGATATTGAAAAGGCTAAACTTGTTATACCAACTTTAGGACCATGTTGGGATTGACTTAGTTAATGGATCTACGAATTGACCTTTGAAGCTTAGAATCAGCCCTTTTTCTTGACAAAATAATAATCATTTGTATATGTTTAGTCTCTCATGGATACTATGTTTGAATATTTGATAATTTGATTATCACCAAATAATTTTATTGGCTCAGTTGGAGTATGTCTCAACTCAGTCATTAATCTCTTGAAGCAGATTAAGCTTGCATGGAGCAAGAGCCATTAACTCAATGTTTGAAATACTAAACTGTGCTGCTAGAAATGGACGCTATTTATCTTTTTGACTTAGGACCGACATTGACACTGTGACCACGAGGTTGTTGTGACCTTGTGAAGTCGCCGTGAAGTCGTGGATGGTGTTGCGACTTGCGGCTGCCTCCGCGGAGTTGTAGCAGTTGCAATTTTTTTGAGTTAAAATTTTTTATTTTTGAAATATATATTTTTTAAATTATAAATAAATTGATAATTATATATAATAGTTATAATTATTAATAATAATAGTTAAATATTTTTAAAAATTAATAAAATATTTTATAAAATAAAATATTTTTAAATATATTGAAAATTGAATGTAAATTTAAAATAATCTTTTTTTAATATAATTCTTAAATATTTCAAATAAAGTTTAAAAAATTTACAAATACATTCAAAAAATAATTTAAGACCTTTAAATAATTTTATAATTATCTTTAAATCTTTCAAATGATTTTATAATTTTAGATTTAATTTTGAATTTTTAGAATTACTTATTTTTTAAAATAATTTTTATAAAAATTTAATAGGCATTATGAAAAAATATTGAAATATGAACTTAACACCTCAATATATAATATCAATAGTGAGCATATTTAATAATCAAATATTAATAAAATTAATATATTGCATATCTTAAAAATTTTTAAAAATATTGAAACTGTATGGGCATGGTACGATACGGTATAGAAATCGTATCGTTCTGGTCCTGGATTGAAACTCTAATATGGATCGAAATTTTAGACCATGCATTAACCTATATTCTAATGCCTTTGTAATTGACTTGGACACTAATTTTGCCTCGTGGCTTTTCCTGGATTATTCACGTAGATAACCTATCCATTGGAGAATCTGTCCAGTCATGATCTGTATACCATATAGTCTATATTCTGGAATGGCCACAATCTTGATATATAAGAGCTTTCAACCAATCACTTTTCATATATCATAGGATTCTCAAATCTACCTCCTAGGGATCATGACACGAAGTTGTAAAAGTTTACTAATCACACATAGAGAATTCAATGTCATGTTTGATGTGACAATGAGATACTTTAACTCCCAACTAGCCTTTGGTAGTTCAATGTGTTAAATATTAACTTTCCCTTGTTTTGGTATCAATCTAATATTAGAATCCTTCTAAGCATCAAGTGGCTTAGCTCCCTGTATACTGACTTCCTTAAGCATGTCAAATACATGTCTGCTGTGAGATTAATATCTCTCCTTCAGTGAGCAACTAGTGTGTACAAAAAGTTTTGAAGTGCTGATGAGGCTGTGCTTTTAGCTTTATGATTCTTGTACGGTGACAGAATAATAATGATATTATCCACAAACAATAAAGATGATAGGTTATCTAGAAAGAGAAGTATGGTAAAATATCAAGTGACCTGAAACTCTCATGGTCCAGATTGATGAACTGTGAAGCTGAATTCACTAAACATTATGCTAGGCAATTACTTCCTCCCATTTCCTCCCATAAAGAGACTTTTCAGTTTTGACATATGACTATCCATTGATCAATATATCTAGGACCAGGATGTTGCCACATGTATACCTTTCTTGTAAGACTCCATAAAGGAAATCATTCTAGATATTTAGTTGGTGAGGTGGCCATCAGAATATGGCTGCCAAAGTGAGGAAGAATCACACTGAAGCAATCTTAGGCACATGAAAAAAAATACAATTCAATTAACTCCATAAATTTGAGCATATCCTTTATCAATTGGGCTTCAGTCGATACACAATTCCATCAAGGGAGGTTTTCTCAAAGAATACCCACTTACATTCAATTGTGAATTTGTTAGTGGGAATAAGAACCAACTCCCAAGCGTCATCAGAATGCAACATGTCATCTGAACGCTGTCTCGAATTAGAAAGATCTTTTGTGAAAGTCGTAGGGTTGGATTGTGAATCAAAAGTAGAAAGGAAGGAAGAAAAATTAATTGACAAAGAAAGCCGAGGTATATTGAGAAAGACGATGTGGAGTAGCAAGGTTTAATATATCATTCAATGGTGGAGTTTTAGCATGCGGACATAATCATTCAGCATGCTTGGGTACACTACATGGTGTGCCAAGATCCATTTATGAATTTTAATCCTGAGTTAATCCTTTTATCTTAACTTGTATACCACCAAGGTGATCCACCAAAGCTTATTTAAGTGCTATTCAGATATCAAGAGTCCTGAGTTAGAGAATAAGATTGCTGAGACAAACTAATTTGGAAATTTTTTGTTTAACAAGTTGCATATCAGGGCTGCCAAAGAATTGCCATGTAACACGTGGCACTTCCAAATACATTTTGCATTATGCAGTTTGCTCCTTGGGTTGCATGCCATTAATACTTAATGCACCTTAGTATCAACCAAGTAAAGCACCACTTTTTTCTATTCCTTTTCAGTTCAGGATCTTGTGTGTGACCTTGATGCTCAGGCAGAAGACTGGTACATAGCTATGGAGTCACTTTGTGAGGTGTGTTATTGTTGGTTAAAACATTTTAGTTAATCTGTCCTCATTGTGTCTGTTCACAGCACATGCATGTCTTTTTGGCTGTTGTGGTTCATTTTGATTAATTGGATTTAATTTATAGCTCATGGTACCATTGTGGCCACTATATGCTCAATAAATTATTTTACCAGCTATTAACATTTTGTGATTGCCCATATTTGTTTGCAGATTTTGCCATCTCTACAACCAATTATTGTTTACTTTCCAGACTGTTCCCAGTGGTTGTCACAAGCAGTTCGTAAGTCTAACCGAAAAGAGTTTATCAAGAAGGTGGAAGAAATGCTTCAAGTAATCCCAGGTCCTGTTGTTTTCATCTGTGGTCAAAACATAATGGAATCTGGGGCTAAGGAGATGGAAAAGCTGGTATATTCACTGAGTTGTGTTCATTAAGATAGCATTTTCTTCTGCAATTTATTATAATGATCATGTCTTTGGTTATTGTGAATATTGATATGCTTAGTAACTTCTGCAGACAATGTTGCTTCCTGGTCTTGGTCGCATTGCTCAGCTGGTAATTGTTCAACTTTTACTTGCTTACATTGTTTATGTTTGAAGTTAAAACTTTCTTATTCAAGTAGGGACATTGTCAAAGTCTTAACTTTTATTAGGCAGGTTTGGCAATTATTTACGTTAATTACCCCAATCTTGCTGAGTTTGTTAGTCACTCATAAAGCTTGACGATTCTTGTTGCCCATGTCATCACAGAATGTATTACAATGCAGATATTTTATAATTAGCAGAACTGCGAAAGTAGCTCTTGAAATAATTTGTTAGAATTGCAGACATTCCAAAAGTGGAGCCATAAGATTTTTTTTTTTTTTAGAGAATCCCGCATCAGTTAGGTTAAAGAGTTAAGGACAAATGCAATAATATATTAGTTTTTGATTTCCAACAATCAAGTTCTTCGTCAAATTATTGTAGTTTTATACACTAAAGATGTAATGCTACTTAGGCTTTCAAGTCTCGTGCAGTTTAGGTTGGCATTTGTGAAACTTTGGTTTCATTGACCAACTGAAATTAGTACTACACTGGAATGGCCTTCTTGTACTGTCACCCATAGCAACATGGTACTGGCAGAGCTGAGATGATAAGGTGTGGTTTCATACAATTTGGTGCTTGACAAAATTATGAGTTTGAAGAGGAGAAGAGGGAGAAAGCATATTTGAGAGGAATCCGAGGAATGTGGTCAAAGTCGGAAAGCAGCAAGTGTTCATTGTCAGAGGGAAAGACCTTTATCTAGATAGGGTAGAAGTAGCTCCATTGCCAGGAGGGTTAGTAGGTACAAGTATTGATGAATTTGGCAGGGAGCAGGGATGTTCGATATAATATTATATATATTTTTATAAGTATTATATAACTGCTTTGTTGTCTTGAAAGAAAAAAGATAGGTGGATAGTCATCAATTCCATGGTTAAATGGTAAATATGCCTCAACCAATTAGTATACATAATATGTTATTTAATTGCATACATGCTATAGTACCCTTATGCAAGGATTAAAATCTCGTGCCGTATCGCCCGATACGCACGAAAAAATTCGTTCCGCCGCGGCACCGGCACCGGCATAGCGCCGACACATGAATTCCGGCCGGGAAACGCCTCTGGAGGCGTCGCGCGGCCTCGGCGATGCCTCCGTGGGCCTGGCGATGCTCCGCGCGGGCGCACCGATCGCGTGGCGCGCGACTTTTTTTTTTTTTTCATTTTTTTGGTTTTTAAAACTTTAGGTTTTAATTAAGTTTTAATAATTAACTCCTAGCTATAGTTCAGAGTTATAATTCGAGATAATTTAAATAGGCTTTATTAAAACCTATAAATTATCAAAAAAATTTTATTTTTTATTTTTAAATATTTAGATTAAATTTTTTATTTTAATTAATATATTTTATATTTTAAAAATACTGAAACTATACCGGCACGGTACGATACGGTACTGAAACTGTATCGTTTCGGTCTGGGACCGAAACTCCGGCACGGCTCGATATTTTAAACCTTGCCCTTATGTTTGTCTACTTGGAAGAAAGGTGGAGGGGAAGAGGAGAGGAAGGAAGGGGCACTAAAATATGTTTATTTGGAAGGAAAAAATATGAAGGAATTAGTATGAGTTTTTGACTCCTTTGTATCCTTGGATAGGAAAGGAAAGAAAGAAAGGACAAAAGCTCACTTGCCCATGTTTGATTGTTGCGGTGTTTTTATCTCGATACACAGTATCAAAGCAGTATCGTTCTAATCAAAGTTCAAAACTCTGATATGGCTCGAGGTTTTGAAGCTTAATATGTTTGTTCTTTGTGCAAGAATCAATATTTTTTGGTGATTGTTGTCTCAGGCCATTATCCTTTGTACTGATACATTATTGTTAAAATTTCCAAATGTATTTTGAAAATCAATATTTTAGAAGTAACTGAAAGAACATAGAATCTCTATATTAATAGTTATTTTATATAACAAATTTAGACATTGTAAGAAGTTCAAAATTAAATTTAATTGTATATACAACCTTAAAAATGCGGAAATAATTTAAAAATACTCAATGTCTTAACATGAATAAATCAGAAGTATGTGACAGGGTTAATTACTAGTGTTGATTACAGAGTATCGGTATATATGAATCCATAAATACTGTATTGAATGGGTGGTTTTTTGTAATGAGAAATAAAATATAATTCGAAGAATGCATTGAAGCAATTGTGCAAATATTGATTTTCATTTTCTTTTGTATCACCTTATGATGGTCTTAGTAGTTTGCATTGATTTGGTGTCAATGATATTAGCAATTGTTTTGAAATAAATTTAATGAGAATGGTACTATGAAGATTTAGGAAAATGCAAATAAGGAAAATATTTATGATCTATTTTTTAATTTGTTTATCATGTTGCCTTTCTCTTTTAATGCCTTTTGTATTTAAATTACTTTTTAGCTGACTCCAATATCTCTAATCCTTCTTGGCTGTTGGTGGTTCAGGTTCATATTTATTTGTTGCATTGTGATACCTATAATGGTTTTGATTTTGCTATCTGTGATCTAATATGATTCCTACAATTGGCAACATGGAGACAATTGCGACTATGCTATAGCTATTCTTTTAGTTGAATATTTGCTCAATTAAAGGATGTCTCATGCACTTGTTAAATACAATTTGTTTGGTTATTCCTAACAATTGTGATGGACTATTCTTCTTGCAGCCCCTTCCATTGAAGCAGGTAGCTGAGAGATTGGGAGTCAGCAAATCATTAAATGAAAAAGACATATACAAACTATTTACTAATACTCTCTACATCCATCCACCTGAGGTTTGTAGCTTTTTGTTATGCTTATGCCGTGTCTTTTATTTAACAGAATAATACACTATCCATGCTAGTGTTTCTAAGTAAATAGTTAGCTGACGAGATATGTAGTGTATATTTAAAATAGTTAAAGTCCAGCTAATTATGTTTTACATGAAAATTCATACCTATAATTGTATGATTGTTGTTAATTATTCTGATTGCCTGTAAGAATTTTGATACAAGATAGAGGATGATCTGTGCTAATGCAATACAAGCCAATGCAATTTTATGTGATTAAAATAATAGCAAACCCATGTTAATTTTAATAGTATGGTAGCTGCATTTATCTCATCTCTCCATTTTTTATGATGGGGAATTTCCTTATTTGGGCAATGATTGAAAATTGAAAGGGATGCTAGTTGTGTGTACATTTGCCTTCAATTTAGAGACATCTGATGGGATGCCACACTGGTGATAAAATTGACATCATGGCTATATGTATAAGCACACTTTCAACCATTTGTCTTGCAGAAATATGATTCAGTTCTTGTGCTTGCAGGAAGACGAACAACTTAGAATATTTAACAAACATATTGAAGAGGACCGGAGAATTATTATATCAAGGAACAATCTTATTGAACTGCATAAGGTTATATTTACTTTTAGTTTTTCTGATTAATTCGATATATCCTAAATTTGTCACTGGTCACTTGTCATTGTAATGTCATGATTGTTGTTGAAGCTTTTTATTCTATAGGTTCTAGGAGAGCATGAATTGTCATGCATGGATCTTTTGCATGTAAAGACTGATGGTGTGTTCTTAACAAAGCAGAGTAAGACTGAACATATCTAGGAAATGTGTTTTGCTATCATCCTTATAATTGATTTATTTATGATTTAATAAGATTAGTGTGTCTTTTGATGCCTTTAAACAATGCAAGAACAACCAAACTATTATTATTAGTACTTTTTTTGTCTCTACAAATAATACTCCTGCTATTCATCATTCCTATCTACTTGATCATCGATGTAAGTAAGTTTATATTTATGTTATAACTAAAAACCTTTTATGGATATGAATTTTGATCACAATTTGTATGTGTGTTGAACAGGGTTATTTCCCTAATCAGTATTCCCTTGATGCTCATACTCTTCATCTACTCCCTCTATATTGTGTCAAATACTGATATTTGAACGTTGACACTATGAACACTTAGGCCTTTGTTGATCGTGTTTAAAAATTTTTAGAATGGAATTATTAATGGACTTTAGCCATTGTCCATGTGTATATGTATTCCCGCATCCTCGTTAAACACTTATACTTAAGTCTGAGTAAAATAGGCTCCCTCTATCTATATATGATATGTCATTTATCATTTTTATATACATCCTTCTTAGTTGTATGTTTACAACTAGGCCTCATTTATGGTTTTAAAAAATTTCATATCATTTTGTTTGGCATGGACAAAATTTATCATTTCACATGCTGATTGAAATTGATAGCTAGTTGGCACGAAAGATTGGTGATACAAGTTGAGATGATGGTGGTACTTGGTACTACTTGCTTGGTACCAATTGAGATAAGAATTTTGGCTTTGAACGGGACACAAGGGAGTTTGCTTGTGCTGTTGAACCTATATGTTGGGCCAATGGGAATTGCAAGCATGAAGGAAAGGTGGGAGTTGTGTGGAAGATGGTGTGCTGTTGAGGAAGGAGACTAGTACTAGCATCGCAGGGCTTGGAGTGGAGCTGATGTACCATATTAAGGGGAAAGCAACACCATGTAAGAGAAATATGGTTGGCTATTGAGGTTTAGAAATTAGGTTTTGGCAATAAGTTATACTAAAAAAACTTGTATTAGTTATCAAGGTTATATAACTTATGAACTTTGTTCATTAAATATATTAACAACACCAACCAAGCTTTTATCCTCCTAAATGGGTTGACTATATGAATCCTTCTACGCCATAAGAGTTCATTAAATATATTAACAACACCAACCAAGCTTTTATCCTACTAAATGTGTTGACTATATGAATCCTTCTACGCCATTGGATTCAATCCTCTATTAGATCCTCGTTTATATTTAAATAAATTTTATCCTGATTTATTGTCACTAACCAAGTCTTATTTGACTTTCTTCTTCCTCAAATAACATATGTATTTGTCACAATCTCACATTGTCTAACTAATGCATTCATTGGTCACCTAAATACATGTCCATACCATCGCAAATATGTCTCTTAGAGTTTTCCCTTAATAGGTGCAATCTCGATTTTCTCTTTAATATTCTCATTTCTTACCTTGTTCATCCTCGAATGTCCACACATCCACTTTTATATCCTCATCTCTATGACTTTCATTTTCTAGACACTCTTTCATTTCAACCATTCTGTTTATATCCTATATAAAACATATCTATCAACCCTTATATCCTTTTGCAAAAATGATACTAGATATTTAAAGCTTTTGGTTATAAATAACTCGTGATCTCCTATCTTAACAATTGTTTTGCTGTTATTACTAAACTTAAATTCTATATATTATGTCTTTGCTAAACTTAAAACCTTCCAATATTTCCTACCAAGATTTGAGTTTAACAATTACTCCATGTTTCTCATTAAACAAATTAGCATAACATATTATATATTTATATGGATTAAACAATTTAATAATCCTTCCCCGGGACCCCACATTGATGGGAGCTTTGTGTACCGGACTATCCTTTTAAATAATTTAATAATATTCTTTTGTCTCAATCAATTTAGATGATACAAAATTATCGCTTACCAAGTAATTAATAGTTAAGTATATATATATATATATATATATATATATATATATATATATTATAAATTGGCAACACATAGTTGTGGTGCCTATTATATTTTGTATGTTTTGCTTCTAATAAATTTTATACCAATTGACTATCTGAATACTATAATTTTATTTTTAGTAATGGACAAGCTAAGTTAAAGGAGATTAAGGAATTAAAATAGTAAAACACTTCAAAATTTGTCTTAGCCTGCTTCAATGCGTATCGAAGGCAACCGAGTGTCACCATGGTGGGATATTGACTATATCATTCCACTAATATTGCAACATATAATGATACTTTAAGCCTTCCAGCATAAAATATATCATTCTTATTTTTTATGTACTCCTTTTGTTATTTCATGCAACAAGCTTATTTTATTATTTTTTCTTTTTTGTATATATTTTCACTTTATTTAATTTTTTCACCAGTTCTGGTATTGCTTAATCTCATTGATCCAATCTGATTAATATCTTAGTTTTTGGAATGTCCAACATTGATACCGATATCAATTTTGATAACCATGATGATAAATTTGGGTGACTCTAAGGTAGGCTACTTTTCCAACTAACCTTTGGTACCTTTATGAGTCAGGTAATAAATCATCCATACTGGAATCGATGTGGCATTAGGATGCATGAGACTTTCGACTAACTTAGTGCTGGCATCTTTGCATTCTCAAGCATATGAGTCACATATTTCTGTTATATGATAGGAATTATCTTTTCTTCAATGAAACCTCTATGTTTAGGAAGTTCATTAAGAAAACTCATGTCAGTCTAGAATAACCATTAATAAAGGTTATAAAATAGTTAAAAATCAAGTTTTGAGTAGACACGACTTTGGATCCCACATATTAGATCTGCACCAAAGAAAAGCATGCAGAAACATGTTTGTGACATTGTTAGGGAATGAAGCCCAAATATGTTTTCTAATTAACTACACTTGGGATATTGAATATTTGATAAACTAGGAACCATCTTGTATGACCTAGACAACTATGTATGTGAAGTGGAGATGATTCAGTCACAAGTGAAGATGAAGGTGAGGGCACAAACATCTAGTAGAACCTTGATTCTTGCCTTATGGCGATCACCTTTCTGGTCATCAAATCCTGAATGGAAACATAATTCTCTGTAAAAGATCAATGGTATGGTGAGTTTACCCGCTGAAATTAGATTCTAAGGAAAACACAATATATAAAATACAAAGGAAAGTGATAAAGATAGAGTGGAAACCCACCCAATGCTCTGACCAAGGAGCATTGCTATAGAGATGAACACTTTAGACTTCTAATTAGTGAGAGATGTGGGCATCAGGCCACCTGTTGTTATTTGAAAGTTATTTCTCATTGATTTTGCATTTGGCAGAGTAGATCTTCTATAAATGCATCCCTATATAGTTGTGTTTTGTTTTTCTTCTGTCTAATTGCCCCTGATTATTTGCAGACAAGTACCTTGCTGCTCAGAAATAATATATATTTCTGAGATCAATATCAGTCATATTGGCTACACCAATGCGATTCAATGGGATCCTGCATTTTATTAGGCCATGATGACTGGAATCTCTCTCTCTCTCTCTAAAATAAAAACAGTAAAATGAACACTATATAAAGTAGCTGAGGCATATGCTTTTGACTTTTTTCTCACTGAAAACATGTAATACTTTTATGCTGTATATTCCATCATTGATACTTTTTGACATTATGTATGTTGTACTTGAATTGGGTCAAGATATTAACAACGTATTATCTTCATATTGATTGACCTAAGTTCCTTCTTAATAGGTATTTTTCTGATTTTTTCTCCACTCAGTTTTTATTTTTGAATATTCTTAGAAGCTGAGAAAGTCATTGGTTGGGCTAAGAGTCACTATCTATCCTCATCTCTTCTACCCACTGTAAAAGGTGATAGGTTGATGATACCTTCTGAAAGGTAACCCCTAATGCATATGTTTATGATTCTCATTTAATTTTTCTTCAGCTTTTTTTTTATATTTTATATCTGACTTATTTCTCCTTGAGATGTAGTTTGGACATTGCAATTGCAAGATTAAAGGACGAGGAGTCAATTTTCAAAAAAAACTCTCAGAGTCTGGTGGTATACATGCTACTATCCATTCATTTTATTTCTCTGTACTTTAACCAGAACAAATAGTTTTTATTGTATTTATTTGTTCATATTGTGCATGACTTGCTTTTCACTACAAATATATTGGTTGCAGACAATTACCAAAGATGAATTTGAGAAAAATTTTGTGTCAGCATTAATTCCCCCAGATGAAATAGGCGTGAGGTTCGATGATGTTGGTGCTCTTGAAGATGTGAAGAGGACGTTGACTGAACTTGTGTCGCTGCCTATGCGGAGACCTGAACTTTTTTCTCGTGGCAATCTCTTACGGGTTATGTCCTTTCATTGACAAAATTATGTTTCTTTGTTTTCTGTACTCTGTATATCTATTTCTCCTATTTTGCATAAAGCAAGCGTGTCTTGCCTCTTTTTGCCTTGCAATCAAGTCACTATTCTTATTTATCTTTTGTTTTTGTTAAATGGTCATCTTTGAGTGTCTTACTTATGACCAATTTATAATGGTAAACTTTCAGCCTTGCAAGGGAGTCCTTCTCTTTGGCCCTCCTGGAACGGGTAAAACTCTTCTTGCAAAAGCACTGGCAACAGAGGCTGGGGCAAATTTTATCAACATAACGAGTTCATCACTTACATCAAAGGTTTTTTCTTTTTCTTTCTGTTGAGTTTCATTCATTCCAGTATTGTTTGGTTTATAAGCTATGGACCAGGTAATCCATATTTCATGAGACATGCTGATCAGTAATCATTAACTTAATTCTGCCATCAAATGTCTACTAAAGTTCTTCACAATCATGCACAGAGTATTTTTTGTTAACCTGAAAAGGAAAAGAGAAATTGTGGCACGAGTTTGGAATGTGACCCTTTAATTTTTCTATGGTTTTTGTTTTTCAGATTGCTCATATTTTATTCATTTGGATCAGAAGTCGTTTAGGCATGAGGTTCAGAAGTATTTCTTTAGTGACTTTACATTTGTATTTTTCTATTTTTTATAAATTTTTTATGGAAATTTAAATTTATTTGAGTTGATTCTTCCAAATTTTGCATTCCAATATTGATTCAAAGGTTGTGCTCGATGTCCTTCATGGTGAGATAACATGGCATCTAATTAACTGCTGATTTGCTTTTATTGTGTCTTCTATCTCTAATTTTCTTGGTTTTTTGCCTTCATTTTGTCTCAGCGTTGAGTAATTAACTTGAGACATTGATACCTAGGTCAATTGTGTTATTATGCTTCTTGATGAATCTTTATTTATCATCTTTTGTTTCTGTTATGGATCATTTTCCTCTTTTTTCAAGCTAAGCATTATGTTGTGTTGTCATGCCTACATTATCAAAATATTCTAATTTTTTTAAATTAATTTTTTGTTTTGTTTTTTGTTTTTCTCACCTTTGGATGAACATTGTCAAAAATTTTGTTGACCCTAGCTTTCCATGCTTTTCAATATGGATTTCAAAATATTAACCATTCTAGATTTTGAGGGGAAGCAACTGATGTAGTTGCAAGTTATTATCAAGTAGGGATGAGATCAACCAATTGTAATATGTGAATAGCTCTGCTCCCTAATTCTGAAATGATATCTATTTAATATTATGTGAAATAGTTGGGAAGTTAAATTCTAAAAGTTAGGGGTTTATATGATCTATGAAATCATGTTTTCATTGGGACATGAAATGGGTTTTTACATTGGATTATGGGAGTTGACGGTGCTTGAGACAGGTTTCTTATGCCTCAACTGGTGATCTCTTCGGACTTGATGTAGTGCAAGGACAAAGCTGTGTGCTAAACTCAACAATATCACGTGGTTAATCAATGATCTCACAGGAGACTTGAAAATCTTAAAATGAAATACTGTTGTTTCAATGACGAAAACAATGAAGGGAGACCTCTTTTAGAAGCACAATAATTTAGTCTCGTAGGATTGCTTGTAACAATAACTAAGTCTGATGAAAATAGAGATATAAATTGTTTTATTAGTAGAGATAAATTACATTTAGAAACTGCTAAAGTTTTATCTAATTTTTTGGGGCCAATTTATTTTAAGAGAATCTATTTGATTGCATCATTCTTCTCCACCAAAAAGAATTTGAGTTGAAGTATTATTGTCTTCGAGGAATTTACTTCATCATCTTCTTGTTTGGCACGAACTGTAGTGTGTCAACTATGCGTTTCATGTCTAAAAATGATAAAGTGTTGACGATGAGAATCTTGTTATTGAGATTGAAGAAGCACAATATAACTGAAACATGATTAATCATACGGAAAGAGAAATATGCCGCCTCAATGGATATGCCCCTATATTGACCTCCAATTCCCCTTAATATTGTCATCTGCTTCAATTGAAACAATTGCGAATTCAGTTAGACTCAGGGATTAAAATCTCGAGCCGTATCGCGTGATATCGATGAAAAATCTCGTTCCGTCAACGGATCGGCACTAGTACAGGAATTCCGACTGGGAGACGCCACCGGAGGCATCGCCCGGCCTCGGCGATGCCTCCGGAGGTGTTGCGCGGCCTCGCTGACGCCATCGGAGGCACCGCCTGGGCCCGATGACGCCACTTGAGGCGCCACCCGGGCCCGGAGACGCCACCGGAGGCGTCGTGTGGGCCCGGCGACGCCACCGGAGGTGTCGTGTGGGCCCGGCGGTGCCTGCGTGCGCGCCCCAGTCGCGCGAGTCAACAGTGGTCGCGATTTTTCGATTTTTATTTCAGTTTTAAAACTTAGGGAGATATAATCAATTCCTAACTATAGTTGAAGATAATTTAAATAGGTTTTATTAAAACCCATAAAATTATCTTATTATTTTTTAAAAAATATTATATTTTTATTTTAAATATTTAGATTAAATTTTTTATTTTAATTAATATATTTTATATTTTAAAAATACCGAAACTATATCGGCACGGTACGATACGGTACCGAAACTGTATCGTTCAGGTCCGGGACCGAAACCTCGGCACGGCTCGATAATTTAAACCTTGGTTAGATCATATAAAGATTTAGTCATAACATGGCCATCAAAAGAGTAATTACATTTGGGCACTTCAAATACAATAAATTGGTCAAAATGGAGAGAGAATTCAGGTGATACAGTAATAAACTGTGATTCTAGTGCCCTAAAATATATAAAGGGGAGAAACTATTGAGAAAGAGAATGGGTATAAGTTTGACATATATTGAGAGTGGAGAAAATGACAAAAGAAAATTAGTCCTGATGTCTATGAGAGAGAAGATAATAAATATTGTGTATCTGAATATTGCATATAAAGAAGCGTGAGGATGGAATATGAAGTATTGCGAATGGAAATGAGAGTAGCCTTCAACATCTATCTTCCACAGAAAACTATTATAACTGATCATTTACCTTCTCAGATTGCCTTGTATTATACCTTCAACGATTGCTTTCCTCTATTATGTTGTTTTATATGATTCTTTTCTTCCTGTTAAAAAAACAGCTACATATTGTGTTCAGATTACGCGCAGGTTACAACTTTTTGTCATTTTATTGACTGGACAAGCAAAACTTCAGCACTATCCTTCTGTTTTTGTTCTTAGTTATTGTAATTGCAGTTGAGTTCCTTATTCTGATAGTTTCTTTTTGTTTTCCTTTTAATGCAGTGGTTTGGTGACGCTGAGAAGCTTACTAAGGCTCTTTTCTCTTTTGCCAGCCGGCTAGCACCTGTGATCATATTCATTGATGAGGTAGGCACTGTTGGTAGGTACTTATTTTCTGTATGTTGTATTTACTATCTTTTCTATAAGTTTGAACTCAACGGTATCAGTTCCCTGGCCTGGCATGCTTGTTCTACTTGGAAATTCTTGACTTTTCTATAATAGGTTGATAGTCTACTTGGAGCTCGAGGTGGCACTTTTGAACATGAAGCAACGAGAAGAATCAGAAATGAGTTTATGGCAGCTTGGGATGGACTAAAGACTAAGGACAGCCAGAGGATCCTTGTCCTTGCTGCTACAAATCGTCCGTTTGATTTGGATGATGCAGTAATACGCCGCTTGCCAAGAAGGTAATGAGAGAGAAGCCTCAACATATTTCATTATCTTGTTTGTTTTTAGTTTTTTTTCTTCTTTCATGTCAGTAATTCATTAATGGAGGATTTGCTTGCAGGATTTATGTTGGTCTTCCTGATGCAGATAATAGGACAAAAATACTTAAGGTGCTTCTTGCTCGAGAGAATCTGGAACCTGACTTCAGATTTGATAAACTTGCCAATGCGACTGATGGGTATTCAGGAAGCGATTTGAAGGTATACTTGCAATCTTTGAAATTATTTCATCATTGCCAAACCACAACTTCATTTCTGACATCTTAAAATGCAGAATCTGTGTATAGCAGCTGCTTATAGGCCAGTTGAAGAACTTTTGGAAGCAGAAAGGGTGGTATGAATCTCCTCTTTCTTTTCTGCCCCCTCATGTATCTTTTAGCCCTTCTTGCTTCAGTCTGATTTCATGTCAAAATGGCAGTCATTTTCTTTTTCAAGGGCACGTATTGCCCCTTTCGAACTATTTGCAGTATTTTTTTCCCCTTTGATTATTCTGTTATCCATCCAAAATTTAAGAATTTCTGTCCTTTGGTTCCTTCACACTAACTTTACTGTGATCAGAGAGGTCAAAGTGTTGTGATGCCTTCTTTAAGACTGCTGCAGTTGGATGATTTTATCAAAGCAAAATCTAAGGTACTAAAACTACCATAAGTCGCTACATTTGATGCTATTTTTCATCTACTTGGAATTTCCATCACTGAACTTGTTTCGCGGATTAGGTTGGTGCCTCTATCGCTTACGATGCTACCAGTATGAATGAACTAAGGCAATGGAATGATCAATATGGAGAAGGTGGGAGCCGAGCAAGATCGCCTTTTGGATTTGGGAACACTAGTGGACGATGAAAAAAAAAAGGCTTCTAACCTCTTACACCAAAATTTTGGTTGTATAATTATCCTTAGTCTGTTGATATAACCAGCCATCCCAGTAGATTAAAGCATCCCCTATTCAACCATCCATTCTTCCATCGGTAAGATTATCGTAATGCTGGGGCAGTAGCACATCTGTAACAGTATATATTTCTTATTTAGATGGAGCTCCTTTTCTCCAACAGGCAGCAAGAAAGGATCATGTATATAGTAAAGGCTACTCTTTTAACTTTCCATTTGAAAAGGCTACAAGGAATTTAAATTCCAAGAGTCAAGTTAAAAATAAGAGGATCACTACTTCATAGCGTTGTCGGTGCGCCGCACTTGGGTGCGGTGTGACTTGGGTTTGTTTGGCCTAATTTCTTCTGTGGTAGATGGTATGGCTCTTTTTAGCATGGTTTGGAAACTAAGTTTACCTCGTCTGACTGATGCCTAGGCACATGAGCACTGCGATCGTGCTGTCTGGGTTTGCAGGTTTAAAAAATAATATGAACTTAAATCAAATTTAGCTTCTTAGTCAAGCCACGCCACGCCACGCCAAATGAAGAAACAGACAGAGCTCATTTCATTGCTGTACACAACTATTATTTTTCAACACGCCATGCCACGCCAAATGTATAGGACTGCAACAACATTCATTCATACCAAATGTAGGACAAGTGTGTTTAAGTTTCTACGATTCACCGAGACTTGTTCTTCTTCTTCTTCAGCTTACTCGCCTGCCATTCTTTGCGGTCTGCTTCAATCTTTGCACGGACGCTGGCATGGAAACCAGGATATGGCTCGTACCCCACAAGATTAAGTGCCTAGATGAAAACTAAACAATTATTAACTAGTTCAACAAGTTGGATAAGGTAATTATATTAATTACCTCGAGCAGGACGAAGAATGGAGCCATCAAGAAGGCCTGAGAAAGGTTATCGAGAAGAGCCGGTGCTCGCTTCTGTCATTATCCAAATAATAAGTATATATAGCATGAGAACGAATGATATATATGCATGGCTAATAATCAAATCTATTACTTCAGTGGCTGGAATCTACCTCAAATACTCCATGGCCTATAAATTGGAAAGTCCAGCAAAATAACTGAGCTGCCAAAACAATCTGTGCAAAATGCATACTTAAAAATGATTCAGGATTTTGTTTAGGGCTTTGGTCGAGAGAGAGAGAGAGTGATAGAGATCAATTTCATTGATGGAGAGTGATAGAAAGTACGTACGTATATATCGAATTATATATAACAAACTTAAAAAAGTTACCTTCCAGGCGAGGGAAAATCCAAGGCGAAGAGCGAGGGCATGGCTGCCGATCCAGCAGAGGAAGCAGAGGAGGGCGGCGAGGGAGCCGACCTTCCTGTCCATGAGAAGGTAGAAGAGGGCGTAGACAAGGGCGAAGACGAAGGCAAAATTAAGCGGAAGAGTCGTCTGGCCATGGGCGAAATGGAAGGGAAGGTGGAACAAGGGCGGGGTGAATTGGAAGAGAAGGAGCGAGGTGTAGAAGATGGGCCAGACGAAGAGCATGTGGATAAGGACGTTGATGGGGTCGCTGTGGTAGGCGCCATAGAAGGCGAAGTGGCGCTCGAGATCAAACAGACCTTGCTTCTTCGCCATTGCGCCTGCTGCTATTCCGCGCGCTTCCGGTAGATCGATCGATTGAAGGGGGTAGGTGGAATAATAATTCTGATAAGTAAGACAATCAGGCAGGCAGGAAGGAAGGAACGACGTAGCAGCTTAACAACTTTGACAAGGAACCTGGAAGAAGGCGAAGAAGAAGAGGAGCAGCAGCGTCGTGCGTAACGCGTACGCGCCGGCTTTTAATTTCTATTCCGATTCCAGAGGCTTATTTATTTGTTTATTTTTACGCAGAGTTAGACTTCTAGAATATCGAGATAGACTTTGTCACAGCATGTGCAATTAATGTGCGGGTGTTATTACAAAGGTATTTAAAATTATTATAAAATTTTAAAAAATTAAAAATTATTTTTATTTAATATAAAGTAAATAAAGATGAATGGATAGATAATGAAATCCATAACTAATAAAGATTAATATTAAAATGAACGTCAATGTACATTAATAAAAAAATATTAATATAATGGATATGTGATATGTGAATCATATGCTTTTTTTGAAAAGATAACATATATTATATTAATGTTTAAATCAATATGAATATCCTTAGAATTATAATAAAATATAACTATCTCAATATATATAGACTCTTATGTTTTGTTTGGGAGGAGGTGAGGAAAGGATAAGAGAAGGGTAAATAAGGATAAAGGAACTTTGAATCTTGTTTGAAAAGAGTGAGGGAAGAGGAGGGAAGGGTAAGTTTTAATTTTCCTTACTCATGTAAACAGAGATTTTCTTACACTCCAATTTGGGGTGTAAAGAAAGGGAAGATAACTCTAAATATTATGTATTCTAATTTTATCCCTATTTTAAAATATTAATTTTTAAATAATTTATTTAATCTAAAATTTTTAAATTTCTTTAATTGAGCACGATCTTTTTATTCTTTTCTTACATAAATAAATTTTTATAGAAATATATGTAAAAATACTAATTTATCTTTTATCGTACCATAGTATACAAATTTTATATTTCGTATGCTTATTGTATATTTACTCATCAATTTAATGATATATATTTTTTTACATGTAGATTTATTTTAGTAAATAAGGAGTATTTTTATAATTTTATATATTTAACCTTTATTCCTTTTTCATTTCCTCTTAAACAAAGATAATACATGTTATATTAATGAACCTTCCCTTCCTCCTAAATAAGAAGAACATAAATACTTCTCTTCCCCTTTTTTTCCTCTCTTTCCTCTCTCTTTCCCTTCCGTTAATGAATCTTTTCTCATCTCATCCAAACATAGCATTAATAAAATATTAATTTATCTTTGTGTCAAGAGGCTCTTAAATGCTTACATGACTTCATCATGCTAAGAAGTCTTTTCACTTTCAGGCCTTCCTTAGCTAGAGGTCGTTTGCTTTCGAGACTTCATGTACTTGCCGCTTTCAAGACTTCATGTAATCTCCCCTGAGCTACTAGGACTTCATCTTTGCTAAGCAACTTGATCTTGGACTTGTTCTTTCCACATGGCAAGTATATGATCTAATATGAGATCAATAATTATCTTCTTAAATTTTTCTCAAACACCAAAATCACATGGAAGCCACGCGCTTAGAGGATGATTGCACAACAGACTGGGCATTTGTTCTTGAGTTATGCGTCTCAAGACAATTCAAGTCAATTCATTGATGAACCTGTATTTTAAGGGAAATCGTTCACACATAAGCGACTTCAATTGGACGACAAAGCAAATTTTGCTTAATAAAATTTCACTGCCACAGTTCTTCCATTGGAATTCCTCGTTCAAGAGCCACCTCTCGTAATTGTCTCATCTTCATCACTGCAGTAACTGTCGCCCTTGCATTGTTCAGCGCATTTTTGCTTCCCAGTTGCTTTCCCAGAGCATTCTCTACGCCGGCCATCTCCAGCACGATTCTAACCGCTCCGCCGGCGATAACACCAGTTCCAGGCGAAGCAGGTCGCAGCATCACTTTTGCTGCTCCATAATCTCCATCCGATCTACAGCAGTGAACAATTAGAACAACAAATCAGATGCTAATTCTAAGCACAACTAAACACAATGAGCGAAAGACACGGCATAAGAACAATTAGAGATTTGACATCACAGACAGGTTTCTAACAAACATGTTCAGCTTATTTAACTTTCTCATCCAACGATAGCATACTTGCATGTTTCATGTTTTGTGTCGAACCTCTTGTTCTTGATCGAGTTGGTCATTGGCTTTGGGTTCAATATGTAAAACTGTAAGTTGAGTCTGATTTTTCTCAGATCTGATGAAGCCCGCCAAGCAACAATGTGATTGTAAGAAACAAACAAACAAACATATATGAATTAACTATAACAATCAACTTTGAATGGCCTGCATCTCATCTTTGCTGCACGAATATATGCGACGATAGCACGAGAGGATGAAGTAAAGCTGAAGTAATTATAATACTTACTTTTATTCACAGTAGATTACTGGAACTCAATAAAATCAGTAGCAAAGTATCCACTATCCTAAATCATCTCCTATTTCATCATCAGAATACTGTACTCGAGAACTTAATCATAGATTTTCCAAGGATTCATGGGTGAAAACTGATAAAAAAAATATAAGTATATTAGCTTTAGGTTTCTTTCCATGAATTATCATCTATCTATCATTTCAGAGCACTCAATTGTCATCCAAACTTTTTCATGCTTTGATACTATAACCGTAATATCAATGTGATGTTTGAACTTGAAAAATCTTTACCTAGAGATTGATATACTAGACCATGTTCATCCTAATTCAATCGATATTACTCTACATAGCCATAAAATATGTTAAGCAGCTTTAACTCACGAAAAATATTTGAATATCTCTATCATTTAACCGACAAACAATAGCATACTCGGTCTAACAGAAAATAACTCTAGAGTACAATGACAGGAAATGTTATAACGAAATGTATGCTTGAAAAAGCCTGCAAGAGGACTCCTTTCATATAATTTATATAAGCTAAGCTCTGTGAGAAAAATCCTGTTATTGCCGCAAACAACAGCAAAAAGGGTATCATATATAAGGAGAGTAATTAGAAACCTCTTTCCACAGTGCACAGTATCTCAAACCTCCAGAAGGAAGGCATAACAAAAAATACAACTAGCACCTTAGATGTGATTCCATGTCAAAGATTATGTTATAAATTGTAAAAAAAAAATGTCAGATATATGTCATTTTAATCTGACTTTTTCGGGATCACATCTGGTGTCATTCTGTGCACTCTCTTCGTTGATAGGTGATTTTCATCCAGATATTTGGGAGGAAACGTCATCCTAAAATTTCTTTGGCAGTGATTTGATCATATGACTGATATCACATGATCGCTTTGAACAGTCAAAACCTAAAATTTCTTTATTTACTTGTGTGATTCTAGCCAAATTACTGATAGATAATCTAAAACGAATTGTGCTACTGCATATGAATCATAAAAGAATCAAACAATTCAACACAGGATCTTGTCATCAATACATATAGCAATTTGCGAAAAGAATACAGAACGGAAGCAAAATAAACTTCAATCCGAACCTAAATCGAGGTTCAAAGCCATGATCTTGAAGTCGCATAATCAACTTGATGATCAAGAAGCAAGCAAACAGAACAACGAGCTTGATCAAGATACCATAGCATGAAATTACTATTTCCAACCAACAAGTATATGATTTGACTGTAATTACCTGTGGGGAAACGTCAAATACTTGGTCATTGGCACCGTCACGATGTTCCTCCGGGCGTTCACAGCGGACTTAAATATGGCGTCCACCACTTCTGTGGCCTTCCCTACCCCGACGCCAACTTGCCCTTTCTTGTCTCCGACCACTACGATGGCTCTAAAGGAGAGCTTTTTACCTCCCTTGACGACCTTGGTGACCCTTCTCACCTGGACGACCCGCTCCTCGAAGCCATCATTGGGCTTCTCCCGTTTTTTGCGGCCGAGAAGCCCGCTAGCCTTCTTGACCTTAGTGTCCATAACATAGATGTCATTCCCGAGCACGGATTCGCCGCTGTAGGCGGGACCGTAGATCTCCTCGTAGGCGGCGGCGATGGCCTCCTCGGACTCCGGGGGAAGCTCGTCGAAGGCAGGAGGAGGGACGTAGCCCTCAGGCGGGGCGGGGGGTTCGAATGTGATTTCCGCGTTCGGGTCGACGTTGTCGAAGAAGGAAGTGTCTATATCATCTCTGGGCGCGGCGGCTAATTTGAGGACGGTATGGAAGCGGATGGAGGAGGAGGAGGAGGAGGAGGAGCAGAAAAGTGGAGTATTGAAGAGATGAGAACGGCGGGAGGGAGGGTGGAGGGAGAGAGAGGAGAGAGCGGCGGAGATGGCTGCTGCAGCGGAAGCCATTGCAGGGAGAAGGCACAGGGAGGGAAGTATCTCCTTATCCTTCTTAGCGCCCCTCACAACACGTGCACGGCAAACTGTCACATGCCTAACCTTGGTATTAAATTAAAATACCTATATTCCACCCAAAACGCACGCCAACCGGAGGCCCGAGTTGATCCAGCGACCCGCCACGCGACGCCTTCATCCTTCGCCCCGTCTCCTTCACGGTATGCTCATCTATCTCTTCTCCCCCTTAATTTTGTTCTTCTGGGTGTTTTCCTCGCGGAAATGTTGGATTTTGGTCAACAGCGCTGTAATTTTATACGGTTTGTTTGTGAATTTTGCCTTTTGATTTTGATTATTCTGCCCTAAAGTTGTCTTTATGCAAAATTTTGAAGCTTTTTTTCGGGATGTAGTTTGAATTCCCCTAGTGTAATTCCCGTTGAGTTTCAAAGTCGATTGGGGATTGGGTTGCAGGAGCACTCATAAGGATTCCGAGCAAGAAGATGGGGGATCATGTGGTGTTGCACGTTGATCGGCTGAAGACGCCGCAGACAATTAATACGATGAGTGGAAGAGAGGCTTCTGCGGAGTCTAGCAAGGAGGAAGGTGAGGAAGAGGAGCCTCTGATTCAGATGGTGGACTGCCGTATATGCCAGGAGGAGGACTATGTGAAGAACTTGGAGGTCCCTTGCGCCTGCCGTGGCAGTCTGAAGGTCTCTCTTCTTTTTGCCCCTTTTCTTTGGCTGCATGAAGGTCGTCTATACCATTCTGACAAGCTTGACATGTTTTTTTTTTTTGGTCTTTTGTGATGTGAATTGGTACATTTATGGGTTGACATGGAAATTATATGCTGCCGCTGACTTTTGAAACCAATGATGTGCACTTGAATTTCAATGCCTGTTGTACTCTTCCATCTACGTTAGTCAAAATTCATGATATTGTAAAACAATTTTATTGGGTCAGACAATTCACTTCAGCAATAGGTTCCTACTTTTTTTTGTAGATTATTTAGTTTCTTCAGGTGTTAATTTCAGCACTCTTCTTGGTTATTCTAATTCTTCCTAGAATAAGCCATGATATCCGGGCATGATATGTTAATATTTCTTTGGTATCTATTGTAGGTTTTTTTTTCTCTTTTAAGTCAAGAATTTCTGTTCATTTTGTACCATAATAGGAATGCATGTGTTGATTAGTGTATCGACTGTAAAGTTTTAAAGTTATGTGCTGCTTGCTGATTTTTTAAACCAAGGATAAGCAGATGAGTTTCATAGATCTGTTGCACTCTTATATCTCTGTTAGTTAAGATTCTTGAAATAGTTACAGAATCTGATCAGCTGAATCATTTCACTCTTGTAAGAATTCTCTATTTATTTGGACTATATGGTTTATTTAGTTGACTATTTCAGCACTCGGTTGGATCGATTGTAAACTTTTGTAGAATAGGTATAACATCTTGGGATAACATGTAAGTTTCATGGTTTAAATAATTGTGGGCTCATATATTTTTTCTTATATATTTCTCCTCAATTTCCTTTTTTTTCCATACACAATAGCCATTTGTATTAATTAATATGTGGAATCAAAGTTTCTTAATTTCTATTCATTCTATATCATAATGGGGATGCTTATTGATTAGTGTATGAACTGTAAAGTTTTAATGTTATATGTTGCTTGCTGATTTTTGAACCCAAGGATATGCAGATAGGTTTCGCAGATCTGTTGCACTCTTATAGCTCTGTTAGTTGAGATTCTTGATATAGTTACAGAATCTTATCAGATGAACCATTTCACTCTGCGGGGTTGATTGTAAACTTTTGTAGAATAGGGTCTTGGCATAACATGTTACTTTCATGGTTTAAATAATTATAGGCTTATATGTCTTTTTCTTATACATTTGTCCTCAATTTCCCTTTTTTCATACACAATAGCCATTTGTATTAATTAATATTTGGAATGCAAAGTTTCTTAAATTAGCGAGCACACAATTATCATGAGAACCAGTAAGAAGGTAGAAGTAGATGATTGTTTGAAGATGGATGTAGATTTCTTCAGCATGATATGGTAAAATAAACACCAATATGAAATGCCTTCTGCCAATCTACTTCCAGGGTGATGCAATTGACTTGCGTTTAATTTACTTGGTCCACTTTAGTCTCTATGTACTGTCACTTCTGGAAATTGATTTGTCACCTCATGCATATTTGCCCTACAATCATACAATGTGACTCAAGAAAGTATGCATATTTAAATATGAACAGTATCCATTTTTAACATTTGTTTACTAAAACTTCTGTATCTCATGAATTTTTGAGTGAATTTTTTTTTGGTCTTTTGATCTTTTTTGACAATTAAACTTCCACTAGTGACTTGATTAGCTGTCATTAATTCTCTTACCAACATGTTAATGTTTAGTAATATAGCATGAATTAGCTTTCTTTCTGTAGTCATAGTGTTCCTTCAGCTCTCTGTTTGCATAATCAGAGGCAATTTGTGATGTGTTGCAGTTTGCTCATAGGGCATGTGTGCAGCGATGGTGCAATGAGAAGGGTGATATAATCTGTGAAATCTGCCATGAGGTGAGTTATTGTCTTGGCTGTGTATGGACATTCTTAAATTTGTGTTTATACTTTTTTTCTAATTAAGATATTCCTTCCTTCAAAAGAACAGATAGTTCCATTTTCTTTTTAAACAAGATTGTCTATTCGTTCAAAACACTAAAGAGATTTGATCTCCATAACCTAAATTTCCAAGCTTCATCATGTGTGCATTTCATAAGGGGAAAAGCTAGATGTCTGAGTAAGTTTGTAATACAATTTTACAAGCAATTTAAGCTGTTCATTGACATGCAAGTGTTGGAGAGAAAAAGTGGATACAAATTTTAGAACTCATGATTGATGATTATGCAGACTATATATTCATGTTATTTCTTGATGTGATACAAGCAGAGAGCTGGTTTTGGCGAACTTGAAAGTAAGTAAAATAATCTGGATTTAGCAGAATGCTATGCAGTTACCTTCAGTTTGTATTATTTGTTGGTATTCTAATTATCTTTTTCATTATTACTTCAATAGATAAGGTTACCTCTTGTCTTTTCTTAGTTCATTTAAAATCTATCTTTTTAATTCATGGTCTATGTCAACTATTTCTGTTAGTACTTAATAGCTTTATCTTGTCTAGTTCCATTATTCTTGGATATGGCTTATATCTTGAGTTTCTTATGGTAACTCCTAAACCTATCTGATTTTTACAATGTGCTTTCATATGTTTCACGCTCTTATGTAACTTCTTATCCATTTAACTTCCATGTACTCATGTGTTACAATACAAGAAGCAGTATTTTGCATCAAATTAGTATGCTAATCGTATAGCTTCAAATGTGATCACAGCAATACAAACCTGGGTATACTTGTCCACCACAAGTGCAACCTGATGAGTCCACAATTGATATCAAGTATGTTATGTTCACAAATTGTACTATCAGAGACACAGGACTTTAAGAATTCTGTTAATTTTACTTCGCCAGTAATCCTATTTGCTTAAGCTTACTTTCGTTTGCAGTGGGGGCTGGTTAATTACAGGTTCTGCTTTGGATTTGCATGACCATCAAGTGTTAGCAATGGCAGCGGCACACCATCGCCTTATTGAAGCAGAATATGATGGATACGTTTCAAATGACAGTGGCGGTGTTTTTTGCCGTTCTGTTGCTTTAATCGTAAGTCCCTGCTCTTCTTAGGTTTCACAAATGAATATTTGTATACTAGATGCCTTTTACATATACATCTTTGTTGAACACCATGAATTCCTTGCAACATATGTATATATGTCTAGTTAATGGTTTTAGTTTTGGCTAAACCATGACAGTAATAAAGCAATAAGAAAAGCTGTGGTATCCTTATAGTTAACTTATTAAGGAGGAAGGCAACCTGTCCTCCATGTCTAATCTCAAACATTAGAATTGGTTTGATGTGGGAGTTATCAATGCGTCTTCTCAATTTTTCAATCATCTGACAGTGGACCTTCATTCACCTGACTCTCCAATCTATCCATCGTACTCCATCTAGTGTCATCGTTGCTTTATGAAAATATGTAGTATACATAATAATGGTCTTTTTAATAGGTATATTAGTTATTTAGAAATACGTATGCTTTTATGTCAATAAGAATAGTATTTTGCAAATTGTCCATTAACTATCCTTTAATTACACTTTCTTTGTTTAGTTGAATTGTGGGCAACCCCAATTTTGTCATTGTTATTGTTGTACAATTTTAGGCTTTTAACTACCCTCTTTTCTTATTACTAGTGAAGTGTTGTTAAACTATTGTCTACCCTTTTATAGATAATTAGTGCAGGAATATTACATTGTTTTTCCTTTTTGAGAAATTGACTGAATTTTTTTTACTTCTGTTGGACTTTGCTAGTTAGACAGAAATTACAGGCATGCCGTAATACTTGTCATACTGTGACCATATTTACTCTTTTTTTTTTTCTTGTAGCATTAGTTCATACATTCCCCTAGTGAGTTATTTAAAATTTCACATTATCTTTGTGCTCAACACTAGTGAATGTACATAAGTGCTGCAGAAATGTTTTATCATCTGTTAATTTTGACACTTGGTGAAATGCCCCCACATAAATCACCCTCTTGGACTATTGTTGGTTTGTACAAAATTATTTCTTTGACATCGACATACTTGTATTTGTGAAATGATCAAATTTAGTCATCGGCCTAAATGGTATAAATGTATACTAAGCAGTTTCACTAAAAATTCTGTAGTTGATGGCCCTTTTGTTGTTGAGGCATGCAATGATCATCACTAGCACAGATGGTAATGAAGATGAAAGTGATGTTGAAGATGCTTCCACATACTTATCAGTGAGTGGTTTGTTGTATAGCTTTCCATTTTTATTTCTTTTCTCTCTACCTTGTTCTAAGTCTCGAAAGCATTTCAGCTTTTTCTGTTACGGGCCGTTGGATTTCTTTTACCATGCTACATTATGGCTTGGGTCATAACCATCTTACAACGTCGAAGGGAAAGACAGGTGAGCCCTGTTGCAGGCATAACTGAAATGTACTGGATGCAAGATTCGATTTTCTTCTCAATTCACTTGTTTAATATTTTACAAGTTGAAGTACTCCAAAGGCCACCCCTAGGAATTAAACCATCCATTTAGTTGGGATATAATCAATGTAGCTGACCCCAAATAGTTATAACAAACATGATTTTATAATGAAATATATCATAACAATAGGGTTCCTGCTTATCTTTTTTTTTTTTTTTTTTTAAAGTTTATTTTACGAAGCAGAGTTTACTACGCCAAATGAGTTAAGGTTTAAGTAAACTATGTAAAGAGTTCATCCGCGATGATATTCTTCACCGAGACATGGAAATCATGTGATGTCTGAAATGCTTATTCCTGTTGCTTTCATTGTCATCTATATTTATATTGACAGACATGCTATGGCTTTGAATTGAAAACACTCAGGAAGCAGCAGCTGCCTTAGAAGGAACTGGAGTGGCATTCATACTACAGTCTGACCACCCACAGAGTGGTTCACCCTTCGCACTAGCTCCAGATTCACCAGCCACTCCCCAACAAGAGCCGTAACCATAGCCTTTATTCGCAAAAACCCGTTCATTGAACTCGTGTTGGTTTGCAGATGAATTCTTCTTGTTCACTGGTGACAATCGGGCGCGATGGCTATAACTACAACAGCAATGACAAGCTAACTGGAAATGGTTCTGTTTTTTATTTCATGCTTGTGTAGTAGATCTCACTTGCAATTAATGTTCCTTCTCATTTGATGCACCTGGCCCTTCACAAGAACGCAACATGTCATCCCCTGCATTAACTGGCTTCAAATCGACCTGAAAAATTAGCCAGTTTGTCGATATCACTAGTGTGCCTTTACATATCGATCGACACATTTGAATTCTGAGGGGCTAAAAACCAAACACTTGGCAGTGAAATTTGTCTCAGGCATTTGCTTCGTGCTCATTCCCACAAATTATCTAGGTGATCTGGGGCTCAACTGGTATACTTAGTAAGGATGTTTAGTCGGATATTTCAACTGGTATACTTGACAGTTTCTGATCTTGTAATGTGGGATAGTAGTAACTTTATGCTTCTATTAACATATCCCTAGGTCGGTTGGCACTTCTGAGGCTAAGTGATAGGTGCAAGGAGATGTGTTTTTATCGATATGTCGTTATGGGTTTATTATTGTCTATCATCCAATCAATCTTGATACTTCACCACGGTCAAACGTATAATCCTCCTTGACATGTTTAGATTTTTATTATTGTCAAATGTTCAATTAATCTTAACTCACTTGAATTTTATGACTCAAGTGTTCAGTTATTCATAATTCAAGTTATACAAGCATGTATTAATTGGTTACCTTGCAATAATCTGATCCAAGCTATACAAGAGTATGACCAGCTGCTTTCCTCAGTCCCTTTTGATCCATTGACCTCCTCACCGCCTCCACACATTTCCACTTGCCTGTCGAGGCATACACATTTGAGAGCAAGACATAGTCCCCGCTTGAATCCTCATGCAGCTCAATCATCTTCTTCCTTGCATATTCTGCAAGCTCGACGTCACCATGAACTCGGCAAGCTCCAAGAAGACTCCTCCACACTATCCCACTCCCCTCGACCTTCATCGACTCAACAATCTCGAATGCTTCTGCCAAAAAACCAGCACGTCCGAGCATGTCTGCCACACATCCAAAGTGTTTGACGTTGGGTTCGATTCTGTACTCATTCCTCATCAGAGAGAAGTATCTCCGGCCATCCTCCACCATCCCGCCGTGACTGCACGCAGACAATACAGCAACGAATGTGACATCATTGGGCAACACTTCAGTCGCCCGCATCTGCTCAAACAGAGTAATTGACTGCGCTATCCGGCCATGGAAAGCTAGGCCGCCGATGACCGAGTTCCATGTCCAAACGT